>NC_046658.1:4261563-4285324 GCF_010883055.1 Belonocnema kinseyi
CAATCTACTTATTGACGGATTTTCATTTGTATTTTAATTGTTTGATGATGATACCGAAAATATTTTTGTATTTTTACGTATTTCTAACGGCTTAGTAGCTGCTTCTAGAAGTTACAATTTTTATTGGTTTGAAGAAAATTTTTAAGAGTTATTTTCGTGCAGACCCATACATTCTATACTTTTAATTGAAAATAACTAGTTTCATAATTACAAATTTTTCATTCATCAATTTTAATCTCATTTGTGAGCCGAAAAAGGTTCGAACATCTCAGTTAAGACAAGGCTCGTCTTGAGACAAGTAAACGTGGTCTTAGCCCAGACAAGGCTCGACTTAAGACAAGTAAACGCCGTTTTACCTGTCGTAGCCATAAGAGTAAGACGAAGGCCTCTATCTTGACTCAGTTTTGAGACGCAGCCAAATATCGATGTCTTGGAGACGAACTCAAGACATATCCAAGTCGAACTCAAGTCGAAAATTTTTTACTCAGGTGCCGGCGGAGTCGTTTAAAAGTCGGCGGAACTCTGGAAATGCGCATACGAAAGTGCAAACTTAAATATTGTTAGAAAACGTAGTTAAATAAGCTGCCGGCTGAAGTCCCTAATCCCTAAGTTTCTAATTGTATAAACACACGTTCGTATGCGTTCGAATTATGCTGATGCCTTGAGAGAGGAACAGAGCCTCTGTAACGTTAGCTGTCGAGCGCCGCGCATCTCTTACATTCCGAGAACCCCGGCTAGACCAGGCCTGTCCAGAGAGGGGAGTTTGACTCAATCACCACATGTTTCAGTTCTACCACCAGTCTCTCTACTCAGCTTCGGTGGTGGTCGGTTTCTGAAATGGAAGGAAGGTATTCAGTGCTGCAGATACGTAGCATCTCGGAAGGTGTCTTAGGGCGACTGAATTTAAAATAAAATGGATTAATTTCGAATTTAAATAATTAATATACTAGCAGTAAAAGAATGCATAAGTCTTACAAATATGGAAAGTACGTAATATTTTGTTTGCCAAAAGTTGGAAATAAATCTTCGATTAATCGTATATCGCTTAATTGCATAACCCGTTTTTGTGAGAGAAAACTCAGCGAAATTTTCGACATATATATTAAGTTTCTTAAAAACCTACCCCTAAGTCTTACAAACCTACCCCTCTTAATCAAAAACGTTCTAGTAGTGGGAAAACCACCCTCAAGAGTGTATATATGATTTAGAAATCCAAATTCATTACTTGAGACTTAAAAATTTCCCTCTCATTATAATTTTTCCCGAAAACTACCCTTCCACGTGAACGTATGCAGCAGAACATATATACGTATGAAAAAGCATACAAAATAATACTACTTAGAAAACACTGTTAGTATATATTTTTTGGCTCTTTTTTGTCTCTTAGATAATACACAATACGTTCACTGAAAACTACTCCTGAGTCATACATACCTACCCCTCGTAATCTAAAACGGTAATAAGTTGGAAAACTACCTTGGACCATATAAAAATAATTAAGAACTCCAAATGAATTACTTGACACTTGAAAATTTTCCTCTCGTCATAGTTTTTCCAAAAAAATACTCTTGCACGTAAACGTATGCAGCAGAACATATATACGTATAAAAAAGCATTAAACTTAATACAACTTAGAATACACTGTGTGTTGATATTTTTTTGCTCTTTTTTGGCTCTCCGATAATGTATAATATGTTCTCCAAAAACTACCCCTAAGGCGTACACACCTATTTTCACTATCGTTTTTAATCGTTTCGTTGTTATATAATGAACCTAATGTATCATATTAAAATTAAATTCCCACAATTTTAATCATGTTTAATTTCTCTCAGATGTCTATAATTCTCTAGCAATAGGAAGGTCGAGTGAAGCATGACAGGTACTTAGTCTACATCCTGGGTTAACACTTTTGTCGAAAAAATAACACTCTGGACCTCCTGGTGTTGTATTGAGAAATGGGCCTTGCCGATATTACGTTCACCATGTGTAACTGACGGTGACAGTTTGCTTCTTCCCATACGCATAAAACGCAATATATTTTCAATTAAAGGAAAAAAGCATCAAACAATTTATATTTGTGGGAAAAAGTTTGTTTGTATAATACATGGACTAAAATTCAAGCCGTAGGAAGCACATTAAGCAATTGAGCGCTTGGATGCAATAAAAGGCCACTTGTATTTTCAGAAGTCACTTATTTTTCATTCGTTCTTCATTAAGTTATATGCAAAACAAATGAAAAACATATAAATGATCAGAAAATGTAAGGGGCAAACCCACCAAATTTTAAAAATGCACTTTGTTGGCTTTTTATATTGTTCCGTTCTCCTTACAAATTTCCTTATTAAGAGTTAGCCCCTTATGATTCCTGACTGTTCATGTGACTTCTGAAAATACAAGTAGGTTGTTATTGCGCCAAACAATGCGAATGTCTCGGAGTAAATTTAAAGTGACTTTCATCAAGAGCCACCTTGCGACGTCTAGCATATAAGCAGATTTTAAGTGCTCGTGATTTATATGGATGGGCCAGAGGAAATTTAATAGAAAAATTTGTACTCTTCAGTTCTGAATATGTTTATTTAGAAATGACATTGAAATTAGGTGATCGGTTCAGTGAGGCTGTCACAATACCCGGTACTCTAGAGTACCATGTCTTTACCCACAATCTCAAGGGACAGATGAAGCTTAAACGACTTTTCTATGAAGAGGAAGGTGACATTTTTCTAAACCAAAATATACAGCGAATAGAAAGAGTACTTCAAAAGAAAAGAAAAGTAGTAAGAAAAATGATAATTCACTAAAGCAACGATTATAAACAGAAAGAGTATCCTAGAAAAAAAAACTATAGCCAATCAGAAGAAAAGGCGAACCAATTAGAAAACGCTGTGAAGTGAGAGGCAAGGGTATTTATAAAAATGAAGCACACCGAATAGTGAGAAGCGAGGGGACTCACTTAAATTAAGCACCCCGAAGGAGTCTAAAATAGCACTGCTACATCCACGTGATAGAAACTGAAAACTGATTTAACAGATCGTAGACTAATGACAGGCGTTAATTAATAATTTCCCTACAGTTGATTCATTTTTAAAAACACTGTTCATCTGTTAATAGCGTTCATATTGTGCATTTATTCATTGAATATTTATGAATAATCGAGAATTATTTAAATTGGCGAACTATAATAGTGAGAAGTCATTCATGCTGAGAAAAATAAACATCATTTGCCAACTAGTTTGTGGATTAATGAAGGATTTCGCCTCAGCACGAGCATTGGGACGGCTTTCACATTGGGGCCTACATCTCAGAAAATATTCACTAGACCATATTTTCACCAAGCACGTTTTTTGAAGCCAAAAAGTCCAATTTTCTTTTTAGACCATTAAAAAAATTTCCTGAAATGTTGGAAAAGTTAAATAAACAATAAAATTGTTTAAAAATGCTTACTTTTTAAAGAATTTTTTCGTTAATAATATAGAATTGAAGATTGAACAATATTTCTTTGAAAACCATCATAAAAATTCTAATAGTTTTAATAGATAGAAAGTGACAAATCTCTCAAAACACTTTTCAGTACTTTTAAAGTTGGGTCAAGTTAGAAATAATGTCCCGTTTATCGTATGCAAGCTGCTCATATAACCCTACAGTTCAAACAACATACGAAAAACCTGGTGCTGTTCTTCGTGGCACGACCTGTCCTATTTTAGTCCTACAAGTGCAAAAAATGAACGGATATGTTACTTTGGAGCACTAAGAAAGGGCCTCAATAAAAGAAATTGAGTTCTGTAGATTTTGTCCTAAAAACTATTAGAACCTACATTAAGAGGTCTTAAATAGTAATTAAATTTTGACTTGGGGATACAATGCGGATCAGTCTAGTTCGTCAGACAGTTTAAAAGACAGATATCGGATTCAAGCCGGATTCATCGAGTCTGTAGAATCGCATACAAAACGAACATGACCCTATATAATCCGGCTTGATCGTGTGCTTCAGGCCATACAACTTTCTGATTCTACCGCAGAGTATTCAGATTTATTATTTTTCCTATGTTACTTTATCCGGACAATTTTAAAACATGACTCGATAGAATCTGAGTGACAAAAGCCGGATGACAACCCGGTGATATTTCGTAATCCGGAATTTGTCCGAAAATTGTAGCAGGGTTAGCTTGCAGGCACATCAAAATAGCTTAACCTCTTTGCTAGTTTCCAAAGGCCTCCCTCCTTAAGGTTGTCACTAGATCTCATGACAGAGGCTACAAGAAAAGAGGCTACAAGTGAAGAATAAAAGCACACTACTCTATTGCTTCTAATTCATTTTGAAGGTAACTTTATTATATACGTTTTAAATACTTCCAAACGAGGGGTGAACCATTATGATTGTTCGTCTGCCAGAAATATATACCCTGAAGAATATCGGGAAATATAAGGAATATATTGGGATATTTGGGAATAAAAAGAAAATAAAGAATGCGGGAATATGTAGGAATATGAAATAATATGGATGCATAGATTTAAATTGTGAATATTGCATTACATGCACACATTCGATTTCGATTCCTTTTAAATCAAACCGAAGGACCTATGACAAAGCCACCGAACGCGTCCTCGCGTTGCAGATAGAGGGTCCCTGTACCAAGGGTTTCTTCTGAATATGGTTACAATAATTAATAGACAGTTGCACAATTATTGCATGTGGGGCAGAACAAGGATGGACGAACCCTTTCCCTAGCTGCTCGTGGGAACAACAATGACACCATCAAACCTCCAAAAAGTTGTAAATGCGGTTTAAACGACCGAACGCGGAGAGCCCCCGACAATGCGTCCGCAAACATTGCCGATTACCCTAGATTTCGGGGTGCTGAAAATATTTTAGACGAAAACATGATGAAAAGCCGGCGAAACGTCCACATTGAGTAGACGAGTCAACTCAAAGATGACTTGCTAGACTGCTACCATGCGAGCATTATCCCTGTTAGAGCAGGCTTCTTGGGGCGTATGCACACTCTGTGGTACCATAAACACCCAGAGATTCAGAAATTTTCACATAAATCATTGCGATATCAACGTGCCTACTTCTTGCAAATTGGATGTACGCGCGAAGCGCTTCCTCTACCACTACACTCTAGACCATAAAGTCTTCACTTCAAGGAGCTGCGAGAGATTTGGCTGATTTAGTAAATCGAAGTCTAAAACCGAGGATGGATCAAAACGCATACATTAACTGAGCAAGAAGATTGGATGGGCAAGACAGAATGCGTCTCGTGTTCAATGAGTGATTGACTACATAACATCTGATAGACCGTTTACGAAAAGGATTCGAAAGTTCGCCCAAAAATTTGGGACCTCCAAGCACATACTGAACAAGTCAACGCTGCTGACAATCAAGAAACATTTTGTTGAAAAAATAGGGTGCTATTGACTCAAGGATAAGAATACAGAAGAGGAAAAGATGGATTAGGGAGAATGAACAGCTTCTTGCTGACCCTTTGCGCCTCTACACCGTTCCCCTTGTTTCTATCAAAAATCCACACAAGCCCAGCGAGGTAGAGACTTTTTAGAGAGAGGAATGTCCATCAATCACTTCTAAAGAGGTGAAAAAAGCACTGAGGGGTTCGAAGAACTTTTCCACGGCAGGACCAGATGGTATCAAGAACTTCTGGTGGAAGAAGTTTACTTCTACACGTCAACGACTAGCCCACATATTAAACATATATTTGAAGTCGCAAACGCCCATTCCGCAGTGGCTGGTGTAAGGGCGCAATATACTTCTACCGACGAAAGGCAACTTGTCCAACCCAGAGAATTACAAGCCAATAAATTGCTTGAACACACTTTATAAGATTTTTACAGCAGTCCTAAATGACAGGACTGTTTAAAGAATTAAGCCTGTGTGCAGAGAGATGAACGAACATCGTGGCTCAAAAAAAGGTATAGCAGGATCCTGAGAGAACTTGCTAATTGACAGGTGCGACTGCAAAGACGCTGCAGCCCATCAAGAAGTTCCCAGCGATAGGTGCAGAGCGTGTCATGCACAAGCTGAGTAACTAGAAAACACATTATCTGGGTGTCCCACCCATGCGGGAACTACGTATCTCTACGAACATAATGCGGCATTGGCAGAGCTTTATTACCATCTTCATCGCTATTACGGTGTTGGCCACGACCCTGCCGTGCCGAACGCTCCGAGGGAGATAGAGTCAATTGTCCAAAACACACTCGAGGCCTGACAGCGACCCATAAGACTTTGAAAAACGAATTATATTTGTAATCGTATTCTCGGGTTTGGCCAACTACAAAATCACTGCTATGAAGAAGGATAAGGAGGAGTGGTATCAATACCTCAAACGCGAGCTGCAACGATTGTACCCAAAATATTCGGTTAAAGTAATGGTCATTGTGATCAGAGCTCTCGGGAATGCGAATCCATCGCTGGTTCGTAACCTTAAAGCCATACCAGTGTGCCCAATATATGTCAAAGCACTTGCGAGATGGATGCAGAAAGCTCTCATCTTTTGATCGCTTCATCTTCTCAAGACACACGAGGGTTTCGTCGACCTGTCGTTGTGATTTCATCGTGCCTTGTGACCACCCATCGCACGTTCAAGAGATGTGATCATAAGTGTGATATACCGCGGTTATACTGGAAGCCGGTGTCAATTTCAGATAACGGTTATTTTCAGTAAGGTCATCCGGTGGTTATTTAACCCTTACTTTTGGGTAAGCCGCAGAGTGCCCACCCTGTATATGTATATTTTTGACAAAAGACCGTAATTGTTCACAAGGTCTGAAAGTTAATTTATTTGTTAAAAATGTTACAATTATGCTCAACCCTGCCGATAGAAATCTCTGAATATTTACTGAAGATTCTCAGGCTCAAAGAAACTGCAGAGAATATTCTCCGCAGGCACTGGAAAGAAGAATTCGATCACAGATAGAAGCAGAGAGGCTACCTCAATAGAGGAGTCAATATTCACTGAGTATGCTTTGTTAAGTTTTCAGATTAAAATTTATGAATCGATTTTTTTTAATTTCAAAGTTGAAAGTCTAAAACGTAATCATTCAGAATTTATGGTTTTCTTATGATTTTAGATATCTAACTTTTTTTTAGATGTTTAAAATTGGAATGAATATAACTTATCGCGTAAATGGAATGAGATACGCGAAAACCGACAAAATTTCCCCCTTGTAAAAGTGCCTAATAGAAAATCATAAGAATCCTAATAGCTTTGGTTTCTAACTGGATATGATTATGATCCGATGTGTTTTGTATTAGGTACTCTCAATGTATATCTGTCTGATCCTAAGTGTTACCTAATCGGTTTTCTATGCGGTTTTTAATTATAATGTATTTACCACCTAATAGTTTTGGGTTCTATTCGGTCCCAATAACATTTAAAAGTGGGTTTTATATAACTGCTCTGTATGGTTTTTTATCTGGTTTTTATAAACTCTCGAACTGGATATGATTAAGATCCGATGTGTTTTGTATTCGGGCAGATTGTTCAAAGAAAAAAAAAAAACTATTGCTTAACTTATTGTTATATAATCTTCAATTTTGATAGTTTTGAGTACACAAATCGCCAATTCGGTACTTACAGATACAATTGCACGCTTAAACACTTTGAAAAATCGCACTCGCTGAGGATTCGAATCCTAACTATCCTATCTGAGTTTATTCTACCGCGCGCTCTAATTCATTTCGTTATCGATGCACATGGATCTTTTTGACAAAATTCTGATCATGATTAATAAGTAGTTCAAAGAAAAATTGAAAATCTTTGAGGGACTTTCATAAAAACAATTATTTTAGAGTTATCGAAAATTAAATTTTACCTATTGAAAAAACGGCTTGATATTCTTTTTTCTTCAAAAATTAGAAAAGTGTATAAACTATCCAAAGGTAATAAACAATTCGGAAATAGCAAGTGCAAAAATGCTTTAATAACCTTGGTGACAAAAAGCGATTTGCCGTAATACAAAAACCTCCATAAAACGCGCAGTTTTAATTTTATCCAATTATTTTATAATACTTTCTTGCTCAGTTTTTAATGCGAAACAACAGTTTTTAAAAAATATTTGAAACAAAAAATTCAATTGCACTTATTTCAGAATGGGCTCAAAACTTTTAGTCCTTAAATAATGAAAACGTTTAAAAACGATCCAAAAGTAATAAATAATTAAGAAAATAAAGTACAAAAATGCATGAATAACCTCAGTAACAAACGAATAATTTTATACAATACAAAAACTTTAATAAAATGCACAATTTTCATTGCATGAAATTCTGTAATCATACTTTTTCATTCATGTCAGTTTTAGATGTGGAATAACTTTTCCAAAACAATAATTTGCAATATGTAAAGCAGATAAATGAATATCAATTATTTCACAAAGGGTCCATTAACTTTTTTTATAGATTTAAACCGTTCGAAAAGAATCTAAAACGGATAAAAAATAAGCAGCACAATTAAAAGATATTTTAGTAACTTTAAGACAAAAAAATTTCTGCTATATAAAAACCTCTATAAATGCACAGTTTGCGATTGATGTAATTATTTTAAATATAAAACTACTAAAAAACTTGTTAAGCGAAAATATATTATTTTTCATTCAGGAACTAAGAATTTTAATCCGATTAATTTAATTCCGATTATTTACTAACAAATGCCAATAAAGCGTATCGGAAAAGCTATTTTGTACGTGTGCAGCTTTCGATAAAATACAAACTAATAGATAGCTAATAGAACCACCTTGAAAGATTAATTGCTTAAGTGGCACTTTTAGAACCTAAATTATTTAGTTCCAATTTTCCATTTAAATTTATAATAAAACCTCATAAAAAAACTATTTTATATTTGCGCAATTCGCGTGAAATAAGAACTTAATAAGTGCATTGCAGAACCACTTTAGAGTTAACACCTTGAGTTTTATTCAGATTAATTTAATTCTCATTTGCCATTAAAATATTTAATAGAACCTCTTAGAGAAAAAGTTTTGAGTATGTGCTATTCGCGGAAAAACAGAACCTAATAGGTGCCTGTTAGAGCGACTTTCAAGGCATCATCTTAGGTTTCAATCCAATTAATTTACTTCCGATTTGCCATTAAAATGTTAGTATCTTTTAGAGAAACAATTTTGGACTAGTATCATTCGCGGGAAAATGGAACCCAGAGATGCCTTAGAAGACCACTTTCAATACAGGACTTCGATTTTTTGTCCGATAAATTTAATTCCACTTGAATATTAATAGCCTGAAAGAACTACAAAGAGCAGCATTTTGTACTTTGTGATTTGGCAAAGCATGTTTCAAAAGCACATAAGAGTATAATAGAACCTCTTAGACAATTTTTACCAAGTCAATTTTATTCCCCATATCCATCTAAGTACTGAATAGAAGCCATTAGAAAACTAATTCAAATAAAAATTCTCTTAAGAACCACTCAAGAGCATATTGAAAGCAATCTGCATCCTATACGTTTCATAAAAATTTCTATTGGTAACCTAGTTAGAATTTTCACAAGGGCTGAATTCCACTCCGAAATAGTATATTAGTATAAAAGTTACAATTATAAAATATGTATAATGAGAAAATTCATCAATTAAAACAAAGTGTTAATAATTTAAAGAAAAATTTAAAAGGTAGTCGGGTTAGTCACGGCCAACAATTGTAAAAAACTCTGTCCGCCCTGTACGTGATGAATACAATAGGACCATTATATGACCGTCGCATAAGTCTTAAAAGGACCCAGATCTCTCACACTATCTTTACAGACGATTTCATTTAAATCGAGGCTGCAGAGAGTCTGGAACAGGGAAGGCTTTTTCGCCACAGAATATTATGAGATTTTCTTTCGGTAGGGAAAAGTCATACTTCTTTATTGAAAATGCCACTGTTTTTTTTTTGGTTTGAAAATTCGCCTTTTCCTGTGAAAATGTTGCCTTTTTGGATAAAAATACAACGGTGTGGTTTAACACTTAATCTCTTTCGTTTAAAGATGAACTTTTTTGTTAAAAATTCAATCCGCTAGTTGAGAATTAACCTTCTTCTTGAAAATGCAAGTGTTTTATAGAAAATTCTCCATTTTTATTTGAAATTTCAACAATTACGTAGAAAATTGAACTATTTGGTTTAAAATATATACCTATTTTTATAGGAATTCGTCTTTTTTATAGAAAATCCATTTTTATATTCATATCAAGAGAAGGTATTAGATTTGTGTCAAATTTGCCCCCCCCCCCCCCCCCCCCCCCCCCCCCCCCCCCCCGTTTTTGTCAAATGTCCACGTTCGAGATCCCTTGAATCTGAAAAACAGGTTTTTACGAATGAGTCTGGCTTTGTGTGTGTGTGTGTGGGTGTGTATGACTGTGTGTGTGTGTGGGCGTGTATGACTGTGTGTGTGTATGACTGTGTCTGTAGATTTTTAGTTTGTTAGAATGATGACTTGCAAAAGAATTGATAGATTGTCCAAGTTCGTTAGCCAGCCATTTTGGATAAGAATTCAAAAAGTGAGCGTATTTGAATATGATTGAGACCAATTTTTCAAAATTCAAAGACTTTCTGTACGAATATTCATAGTATTCAAAGAGACGAACAATTTATCCTAATGACTTTTTTCAAAAATTCCAAAATTAACAGAGTTATAGCATTTACAAAATTAAAAAAAAACACACATAAATGACCATTTTATGACCAATGAGATTATCATAATAAATTGTTGAATTTTCTTGAAAAATCAAAAATTCAAATTTTGGCAGCATTCAAAATAATGAAAAATCCAAAAATTTCATTTTTCGGCCAAACTGTGCAAAATACGGTAAACGATAAATACAACAAAATTGTGCATTTGCAAAAGATGTAAAAATTTGTTATTAACCACTTTTTGATGACATGCGTAGTTTTAGCTTTAATGATGAAAAACGTCATTTTAGGATAAATTGTTTGTCTCTTCCAATACTATAAACATCCGTAGAGGAAAATTTTGAATTTTGAAAAAAGTGGTCTCAAAAATATTCCAAATGTGCTCACTTTTTGAATATTTATCAAAAATGACTGTCTAACGAACTAGACTTTCACTTGAAGATATCAAAAGAATTTACCAAAAGGAAAATCCAATCAGTCAATTCTTTTGAAAGTCATCCTGATAACGAAAAAACCACCAACGGACGGACAGACAGACACATTAGTAAAAACCTGTTTTTCAGATTCAGGGGGTCTCAAAACGTGTACATTTGACAAAAACGGCGGGGGAGGGTAAATTTGACACAAATCCAATAACTTCTCTTCATGAGAATATATGAATTAATTAATTTGTCATGAATAATGTTTCGGTAATTTTGTGTTTTGTTCGAATCGTGAAAAATAGCATTAGGAACATTTAAAAAAAAGTAAATTTTTTGAAAACCCTCGCATGAGACGAATAAGAAAATTAAAAAACATTTGTCGTGATGAGACTGTGCCCATGCAGCGGGCTGATTCTTTCAATGTTAAGATTGTTTTTCACAATCAAAACACAAAATAAGCATGCTTTCAAAAAGTGATTTAAATCAAATTTGTAGATCTATTTGAAATGCACCATTTTTTCATATCATGCGTTATTTGGCTTAAAATGTTGATTTTCGTGTGTTTTTTGAAATTTTTTAAATGCTGTGATTGTGGTAAATTTTGATTTTATAAAAAAAAGTCATTAGGATAAATTGTTTGTCTAATTGAATACTATAAATACCTGCACAGAAAATTTTTGAATTAAAAAAAAATGGTCTCAAAAATTTTCAAAATACGCTCATTTTTTGAATTTTCACCCCAAATGTCTGGCTAACGAACTTGACCTTTACTTTAGGACGCTGAAAGATCATACGAAAAGTCAATCCAATCTGTCAATTGCTTTGAAAATCATCGTACCAACAAACTAAGAATCTACAGTCACACAGACACACAGGCAGACAGACTCATTCGTAAAAACCTCTTTTTTGGATTCAGGGGGTCTCAAAATGTAGATTTTTAATAAAAAGGAGGAGGGGGCGGGTTAAATTTTACACAAATCTAATACCTTCTCTTGATGAGAATGTAAAAATTCATTAATTTGACATGAAAATTTTTTTGATACTTCTGATATGGCGTACATTGTCGGGGATCTCAACGAAAGCTTTCCCTGATAACCAAAGCGGTCGATTTTGATTTAAACGTGAGTCTACATAAATTGCGACGTTATAAAAAATAATAATTTACCTCCTTGTAGAATAAGTTTTAGTTACGTAGGAATAGAAGGGTCGCGGAGTTAATCATTTTACCGAGGCTTTGTGCAGAATTTACTAATAAATGATAACCAGCGACCGTTCTATTCCACCAAGCTTCGAAATTTCTTTAGAATATCAAAGTTAGGGTAGGTTCTCAATTAATTCCAAAATTATTCAATTTTTCGCCAAAGATTTTTATTTTTATATCAAACATTTTAATCACGATGTCGACGCGTGAGCGCCAGCGTAGTACTTTCGGGCGGCGCTGTCCCTTCTGCTTGGCTGCAACTCCGTTGCCGACCTCGCGGCCAAGCAGCGGGCTAGCGGACGCTCCTCCTTCATCGAAGTGCGCATGCCTCACGCACTTAAATTCCAGTGCTCGAGTAGAATCCGGCACTTAGTCTCTTCTCGAGTACTCTAGATATTTTTGGAAATAAACAAGAAAATTTCGTTGTTTCTTTTTTTCATTTTTACTTGTCTGCCTACCTTCAAACTCCTCTCCTTCTTTCCTTTGTGCCCCCCCTCTGTGCTTCCCCCTCCTTCCTTCTACCTTCAGTTGACCCATTCAACCCGCCGTATGTGTGGCAAACGCAAACCTCGTTTCCGTCCCAACCAGGCCACACGGCTTCGCCGTCGTCTCGCCGCCGCTTCCCTCTCCGCTTTAGAACCCCCGGCTGTTCCCTCTCCCCCGATCAATCGCCTAGTAACTTGTACCTGGTCTCTCCTATCCACCTTCCAAACAAGTCACCCCATCCGACTCATTAGCTCCGTAGTATCAGTTCCTGTACATGTTCGCATCCGCTTCATTCGCGTCCTCCCTCTCTCCTCTACACCGACATCAGGCCGCCTAGACTTTTCGAAGCGGTACACCGACCAAGAACTCTTTAAGTATAGCCCCGCTGTTTCACCTACATCCGGGAAGGTGCCGCTTGCGGCATCTCAGAACCTTGGTACCTCACCCCCGGCAAAACGTCCTCGAACAGACACCTCAGTTCTTCGCCGCAACCTTGAGTTTTAACTTCCACAACCATTCAGTCCCCGTGCGTACCAGGGCCCTTCACCGACGCGTGGCTCGTGGCCCCCACGTCTTCGCATGTTCCAGGGCCCGCCATCAGGACGTAGCTAGTGGTCCCCACAACCCCTCGTGCTTCGCACATTTTAACCGCAAAATGTAATTTTTCATTCTTTTTTTATTCTGTCAAAATTAGAATTTTTAATTTTTTAGAAAAATCAAAAAGATGTTTGAACAATGTTGTAGGGCTTTGGAAAAGAAACATTTTTCTTTTCTTGACTTTTTTCATATCATGCGTTATTTGGCTTAAAATGTTGATTTTCGTGTTTTTTTTTTAATTTTGTAAATGCTATGACTGTGGTAAACTTTGGTTTTATAAAAAAAAATCATTAGGATAAATTGTTCGTCTGATTAAATACTATGAACATCCGCACAGACAATTTTTGAATTAAAAAAAAAGCCTCAAAAATTGTCAAAATACGCTCACTTTTGGAATTTGCACGCCAAATGTCTGGCTAACAAACTTGACCTTTATTTTAGGACACTAAAAGAGTGTACCAAAGGGCAATACAATCTGTCAATTCTTTTGAAAGTTATCGTGCTTACAAACTAAAAATCTACAGACGCAAACTAAAAATCTGCAGGCACACACACACCCACACAACCAGTCACATTCGTAAAAACCTGTTTTTCGGACTCAGAGGGTCTCAAAACGTGGACATTTGACAAAAAGGTTGGAGGGGGGGGGGGGTCAAATTTTACACAAATGTAATAGCTTCTCTTGACGAGAATGTAAAAATGTGCCTGCTGCGTGGGCACTTTCTTACCACTACTTTTGTCTTTTAATTTCTTTTTCGTATCGTGTATGGGGTTTTTAACAAAATTTAACTTTTCATGTTTTTGATGCTTTTTTTTATGATTTAAACTAAAAACAGAACTATAAAAAAATTATACGTGACAAATAAATCATTTTTACATTCTCATCAGAGAAGGTATTAGATTTGTATAAAATTTCACCTCCCTAGTTTTTTTCAGAAGTTTCACATTTTGAAACTTGCACGATAACTAAATATGAATGTGTGTGTCGGTCAGTCTGTCTATATGTATTTATACCTGTCTGTCTTTGATACCATTTTTTCAAAACTCAAGAATTCTCTGTACGATTATTCATAGTATTTAAAAAGTCAAACAATTTATCTGATGACTTTTTTCATAAAATTGAAAACTATGAGAGTTATGGTATTTTCAAAAATCCAAAAAGCACACAAAAATAAACCTTTCAAGCCAATTAACGGACGATATAAAAAAATGACAAGGGTGCTAATCTGAAAAATTGCACCCGCTCCCAGCGAAATCGCGGTAAAATTTCAGCCACAACCACTTCTCACGACCGTGAGATAGGTGGTGACAGTCTGTAACGGAATCAATACGACGATCCAGCAAAAGCCTTTGTACTCCCTAAGAACACGGAGCGACCCAAGGACTACCGCCTTCTGCATTTTTCCCGCAAGTGTTTCAGCATATTTTTGACCCGCAGGGATACTTTTTAGGCCATTAGCGAGTGAAAGCTTGGTACCTTCAAGAGCGCCGATGATAAGGACGATTAGTTTCACAGAATATTCTAGGTAAAATCGTTGCAACTCCCTTATAAGATCTCGATACCTCTCTTTCTTTTCATTCTCCTTGACTATGATGTTTTTGTCAGCTGGTGCCGAACATTCGGTAACGAACATGGTTCGCTTCTCGAAGTCAAGAAGAATCATGTCAGGCCTCGAGTGAGTAACAGAAACAATTGTAGAGAATATAAAGTTCCAGTATATGCTGCACTTCCCATTCTCGACAATTGACTCGATTTCCCTAGGAGCATTTATAGGAGCGATATTAAGGTTATTTGCCGTAAGAGTGACAGAGATAGTAGTAAAGCATTCTTAGTGCCGCATTGTGCCTTTGAATGTAGGAATTTCCCGCGTGTGTTGGACAACTAGATAGTATGTGAGCTAAATGCTCGGGGTGTGCATGGCACGCCCTGCAGCTATCATCGGGAATGTCTTGGCTCAAAATGTGGCGACGGTATGTTAAGGTGGAAATGACACCGTCTTGGCATGCAAAAATGAAACCCTCTGTACCAGACTTCAATCCGGGCGATTTAAGGAATGCAAACGTTAGCTCACAAGACATTGACTGATCCTTCACATTTCTTGGAAGATACCGTGCATCTTCTTATCAAGGAGCTGTTCACGAAAGTTTTTCTCTTGTGCTTTCCTAATCCGGGCTTTCAGGAGTGAGTACTCGAGATAGATTAGATTTGATGCATTTTGGTCACCCCTAATACTGAAGTTTAGTCCAAGTGTTTCAGCAGCCTCCTCCGCTGCTTTGCACAGAAATGCTCCTTTGTCCACTTCTTCGTGATTCCTGACCATTTTAAGAAGAGGGTCTCTACCATTCGCAACTCTTTGTGCTGTCCTCAGAATAAACCTGTTGTGAAGACATTCAAGACTCAATATTCCGTGACCACCTTGACGGCGTGAGATGTACATTCGCGGAACGGGAGACTTAAGATGCATGCTTTTTTTCATGTGCATAACCTTTCTTGTCCCGACATCAAGGGATCTGAGCTCGCTCTTCGTACATGGAACTATTCCAAATGAATAGAGTACTACCCGGACGGCAAGCATGTTCGTTGGAGATACTTTGTTCGTCGCCAACACACAGTCGGAAAAAAGCATTTTTTTGACAAAAATCGACCGACAGTGCAATGCTTAACGGGTTTTGATTTTTTTTTATAAATGACCTTTCAAATTCATTAAAAAAGGTCATAAATCAATTAAATAAGTAACTAAAAATAATTTACAGTGGGTTAGAGTAACTACAAAAATGGTTAATAATGTTATAAACAAATTAATTCACAAAAGTCATTTCTTCGTGATTCGTAATGATTAGCTAAATTTAAACCATAGCTTTTGTGTAAAGTATCATAGATAATGATGTGCGCTTACAATAAGTTAGGGATAGATAATAATTGCCAATTATTGAAACCATTTCTAGAAACAAAGGCACATTTTGACCATTTTTTCATGAATAGCTCTGATGTTTTTGCGGAATCAATGAAAAATATTTTGCAAAAGACTCTTTGCTGACATATTTTTAATAGTGACAGAAACTGGTAATTATTTTTTTAAAATTTATGAACAAATGCACATTTTTACCATTTCTTTTAATAGGCTAGATTTTTTTGCAGTATGAACTGCAAATGTCTTGGCAAAGACTGCTTGCAAGTAAATCTTTCTTGAAATAGAATAAAACAAATGAAGCAAACAAAATCAGGAACGACTTAAAGTTGCTGCAGCTACAAATAAATTGTTTTTGGTATCAACTATGCCTGAGAACAGTTGAATGTAGCGGGAGCAACTTCAAGTCGTTGTTGATTTGTTTTTCTGCATTTGTTTTATTTTGATTCATGTAAGATGGTCATAAATAGACTGCGTGTTTCTACGAAGATATTGAGGGAATCCTTTGAAGTATTTTTTAACATGGAATACAGAATAAAAAATCAGCACTTATGTGACATCATTCGGAATAGCGATCCACAATCAAAATGTAACAAAGTAGATTTGATTTTGGATAATATGAATACTACGTCTTCTCTTGATGAAAGTCAGTTAATGGTTATAAGAAAAAAATTGGTTGACTCTTTCATGCCTTTGTATAATAGAAAATGGAAAAGTGTCTGTAGGAAAAAAGCATTGTTTGTTCAAAATCATGCTGCATTCTTAGGAGCAGAGTTCAAGGCACCTTTTCCTTTCCCACCTATCCAAACAAAAGGTTTAACTAATATTCTAAAGAGAGGAAGACCACGATTATCATTTGAAGATGGATCCGAAAGACAAAGAAAAGGCGCGTCCAAGAACTTGCTTCAAGTCATAGCAAGGAAGAATTATCCAAAGCACTTCCATTGATCAAAAATGAGTCCGATAGCGAATCTGGGACGCAGTTTCGTAAGAAAGATGATGACGAGAATAAGCTGCACAAAATCTTAGCGATGTACGTGGATTTAGGTCTGTCGAAGAGGAAATACGAAAAGCTGACAAAGTACAAGGAAGAAATAACTGGCAATGATTCATATCCGCCGTATTTAAAGATCTCCGAAGCGAAAAAAGCTTGTTATCCAGAAAACGGTGAGCATATAGAGATATCTAATTTAGGAGCAAGTGTCCATTTCATAAGTTTACTAGGTCATACAGTTAAGCGAATTTTGTTGCAAATGGAAAAAGATGATCTCGCTAATCTTTTTGGTGGAAAACTAGTGCTCTTTGGAAAGTGGGGTATGGACGGTGCTTCTGCGCATCAGATGACACGGCAAAAGTGGTCAAAGAAGAGTGATGATGTGGATGCGAACGATGAATCTTATAACAGTGATTCTGAGAGTGAAGAAAACATCAGCTATCACAAGAGCCTTTCCACGGATAAATTTTTCTTTCTGATTTCCTTCGTCTCTCTGCAATTAATAGCAGATGATGATATTATTTTTAGGAACAAAACACCTTCATCTGTCAATTTCTGTAGGACAATTAAATTTAATTTCCTTAAAGAAACTGATTCTCTTGTAAAGAAAGTGCAATGAGGCACATTATAAATTTGGTCTCTCGACGCTGCATGCCTGGATTCGTGTTCTGGAATATTTGTCACATGTTTCCTACAATATGGATTTTAAAAAGTTTCCCGCAAGAAAAAAGAAAGAAAAGGAAATGAGAAAATCAAGAAAGGAACGTATTCAGATACAATTAAGATCCAAACTGGGTTTAACATTTGATCTGGTGAAGCAGGGTTATGGAACAACAAATACCGGAAATGTTGCCCGTTTCTTTTTGGAAAAAGCTAAATCGGTTGCTAAAATAACCGATTTGGATCAAGATCTGATCACCTGATTCTACGATATATTACAAGTTATAACGTGCGGAATGATAGTTAATTGTGCGAAATTGAGACTTATTGTTTGGAAACCGCTGATCTTTACATAAATCTTTATCCTTGGTATAAAATGACACCATCAGTACATAAGGTGCTTATTCACGGAAGTGATAGAATTCAATCTTTTGAGCTACCAATTGCTTGGTATTCAGAAGAGTCGCAAGAGGGAAACAGTAAGATCTTTAGAAAAGTTAGAGCTAATAACAACAGAATGTCTGACAAACAAATGACGAACCTAGATGTTCTTCATTATCTTCTGCTCCATTCGGACCTTTTGATAAGCAGTTATAGTGAAGTAGAATCCAGGAAGATAAAACCTCTGTCAGAAATGGCTGAAAGCATGACAATCTCCAAGGATTGAGCTCGATTCTGACTTACTGAAGCATAAATGCCTACCAAAAAACGGCCCTTTTCACGGCCACATGAGTCAAATATGGCTGAAAGTATCACAATCTTCAATGAGTGAGCTCGATTCTTACTTACTAAAGCACGAATGCCTACCAAAAAACGGCCCTTTTCAGATCCACATAAGTCAAAAATGGCTGAGAGTATCACAATCTCCGATAAGTGAGCTCGATTTTCACTCACTGAAGCACGAATGTCTATAAACAATGTGACAGCAAGGATTCTTTTGCAAGACATTTAAAATTCACACCGCACAAAAAATCAACCCTATACATGAAAAAATAGTTAAAGTGTGCAATTGTTTATAAAAATTGTTTAAATAATTATCAGTTTTTGTCACTATTAAAAATATAATAGCAAATAGTCTTTTGCAAGACATTTTGAATTGATTCCACAAAAAAAATCAAGCCTATACATGAAAAAATGGTCAAAATGTGCATTTGTTTATAAAAATTGTTTAAATAATTGGAAATTATCATATATTCTTAACTTATTGTAAGCGGATATCATTATCTGTAATAATTTATACAAAATCTATGGGTTAAAATTAGCTAATCATTCCGAATCATGAAAAAATGACTTTTGTGAGTTAATTTGTTTATAACATTATTAACGATTTTTGTAGTTACTCTAATTCACTGTAAATTATTTTTGGTTACTTATTAAATTGATTCATGACCTTTTGTAATGAATTTGAAAGTCTTATAAAAAATGGTATCACGGAAAAGCTTAGCAACAAAAAGTTGTAACTTTGTGGTTAAATAAGAAATTTACGTTATGTCGAATTAGAATATCTGCAGCTAATTGTTATAACTGGAAGCCTTACGGTCATTTCTTAAAAAAAACATCAAAGCTGTTAAGAATTGCACTGTCAGTCGATTTTTGTACAAAAAAGGTGCTTTTTCCCACTGTGCGACAGTTCGGAAGATAAAATCTGCAGGATAAGACGTTTTTGTCTGCTTCGGAGAGTATCCTTAATAGACGTCACATCCTGAATGAGGCTCCGTGGCACGCCCAGGTATGTATAGGTCTCTCCAGCGCAAAGGTGTCATATAGCGCTTCTATCAACGAGCTCAGGATCTTCAGGGATGCCATTAAGTTTTCCTCACTTCAAATAAACCTTGGCGCATTTGTCTTACCCAAATTACATTCCAATTTCCTTAGTATATCGTTCGACAATACCTACAGGTAGATGTAGTTGCTTTTTGTTTTTAGCATAGATCTTAAGATCGTTCATGTAAAATACATGAATGACCTTGTACTTTTGATCTCCAGGTTTGCCGCACACTTGTTCATTTGTCTTACCCAAATTCTATTCCAATTTCCTTAGTATATCGTTCGACAATGCCTAGAGGTAGATGTAGTTGATTTTTGTTTTTGGCATAGATCTTAAGATCGTTCATGTAAAATACATGAGTGACTTTGTAATTATGATCTCCAGGTTTGCCTTTAAGATTTCCAAAAGACAGATGATAAGTCTATGGGAGGTGGAATCGAAAGCTTTCCGATAATCAATCCAGGCCATCGACAGGTCACGCTGGTAGAACGCTGCATCTTTGCAGACACATCTATCGATGAGCAGATTCTCCTGACATACCGCTACGCCTTTCTTTGAGCCTCGTTGTTCATACATTTCTTGCCACACAGGTTCAATTGCCCGAACAATCCTATCATTTACGATAGCTGTGAATATCTGATACAGTGTGTTCACACAACTGATTGGCCTGTAATTCTTCGGGTCAGCTAAGTTGCCTATTTTCGGCAGGAGTATTGTGCGCTTCCACCAACCACTCCAGAATCGACTCTTCCAACTTCAAATATGAGGTCCAAATACGGACCAAATGCTGATATGTTGAAGGAAACTTCTTCCACCAGAAGGTTTCGATACAATCTGGTCCCGGTGCGGAATAGTTCTTTATCCCTCTTAATACTTTTTTTACCTCCTCGGTAGTGATGGGTGGGCATTCTTTATCAGGTGTTATGAGGGCATCAGAAAGCTCCTTGAAGCTATTTATATTTTCTGAGTCTTCGTCCAGTCTATGCTGCACTTCGTCGACTTCTCTCCAAAATACTTCGACCTCCTCTGGTTTGGGCGGGTGTTCGACAGTAATTGGAGGGTCTTGGAAGAGTCGAGATGGGTCAGAAAGAAATTGTTCATTTTCTCAGATCCACCTCTCCCTCCGCTCTAGACTTCGCTTAGCGTCAGATAGTATCCGTATTCTCTCAACAATATTCTGCCTGATGGTCAGCAGCTTTGACTTGTTAAGTGTGTGATAACGGGTCCGGAGTTCACGCGCGAACTTTCGAACCTTGGCGGTAAAATTCCTGCCAGATGTAATGTAGTCAATCACACACTGAATGCGAGACGCGTACTGTCTTACCCAGCCTATATTTATGGCAAGTTTATGCATTCGTCTTTTGGTCTTATGATCAACCTTTGGTTTTGTTTCACGGTTCGCATCGGCCAAAGCTCTCGCTGCATTGTACACACAATAATTGATAGCCCAGAGGTCGGATTCTCCGGAAAAAAGTCCAGGAAGCCCGTCATCCATTTCAGCCAGATGTTTAGGCTTGAGAGAAACCTTGGTTTTGATGTTTCTTCGGGTCATAAAGCATCCCTGTTCCTCAATTGGTTGCCTGCCCGCGGTTGGTCTTAGTATCGCCTATATTTCTCTGTTGCCGGCTTGCTCTAGCTATGGTAGAGTAGGCGTTCCGTTTACATAGCCCCTTTTTCGGAGTAGTTCAGCATGGTTTTGCAGACGTTGCTGCGAAACGTGCGATAACTCCGGGTGTTTCTCGCACCACAGGCCATGTAGCCTGTTCTATGTAACCCCGTTCAGGGGCCACACTCGCATCGTAGCACTTTAGCAAGTTGTGATTTAGTCGCTTCGCCCACCTAAAGGTAGCGAGATCCCCCCGATCCATCACAATGAATCGATTTTCATTGGCTTCCCCAGCTCTAGAGTGGTCGGCATTGTTGGCCGACCCATTGTCGGGAGCCCTGCGCGTTCTGTTATTTTAAACTGCATTTACTACAACTAGGTTTGGTGTTGTCATTGTTGTTACCACGAGAAGCTAGGGAAAGGGGTTCGTCCATCCTTGTAGAGCCCCGCATGCAAGGATAAGTCTGCGTACTCTGAGAGGTTGCCTGGTATCCCACCGTCACCGTTCTAGACACCTCACCCAGGTGCCATTCAGCTTTTGGCATGGTTTTCACACCATCGCTTGGAGGTTAATTCCTTCGGGACAAGGGTCGGGCTGCTAATATAAATGAATATTGTGTGCTTGTGTATTTCATTGCTGATAGGGCTTAGACCTTAACAATTTCGAGAGTATGGAGAAGATCAAGTATACAACATTATCATTGAGTGAGAAAGTAAGACTTATTGGATGTGTCGAGAAAGGAGTTAAAAGGAAGAAGAACATTGCTGCAGATTTCAAGATTCCCGCCAACTCCCTGACTTACATCATCAAGAACAAGGCGAATATTTTGGCTGCTGGTGAAAATTCTTGTTTCCAACCGGGTCGGAAACGCATGAAGACATCTCATTTTCCATTTTTGGAAATATCGATGGTTGAATGGATGAGATCTGCTCGGAACCAGAATATTTCCTTATCTGGTCCTATAGTGCTGGAAAAAGCTGAATTCTTTGCAGCTCACTTAGGATACAGACTTCAAAGCTAGCTGTGGGTGGTTAGAAAAGTTTAAGAATAGGAATGGAATATTCTATAGGACATTAAATGGCGAAAGTGCTTCTCTTTCGGAAGAAGACTGCCAAAAGTTTCTTACCGACATTTTGCCTAACTTGTTAGAAGTTTATGCAATAGAAGATATCTTCAATGCAGATGAAACAGGTCTTTTTTCAAATGTTTACCAGATAAAACTCGGACATTTAAGGGTGACACTTGTCATGGTAGTAAAAAAGCAAAGATCGTGTTACTATCATGGTCTGTGCTGATATGTCTGGTAAAGAAAAACTAGAGTTGCTGGTAATAGGCAAATCTAAGAAACCACGATGTTTCGAGGGAGTCAAGTCTTTAATAGTGCTTTACGATAGCAATAAAAAAGCGTGGATGACTATTTCAGTATATGAAGACTGGCTTCATAAAATTGATCACAAGTTTCAAAGAGAAAATCGGAAAGTTCTCCTACCTGTGGATAATTGTCCGGCTCATCCGAAAGTCTTAATTCAAACTTTGAAAGCCATAAAGGTGGTTCACTTACCACCAAATTTAACTGCCAAATTGCAACAAATGGATACAGGAATCATTGAGAACCTTAAAGTGAATTATCGGCGGAGAATTATAAAAAGATTGCTCAAGGCTTCGGATGAGAAAATGGGGTTGACGGATTTGAACTTATTGGATGCTATTTTCGACTTGAATAAAGCTTGGACTGATGTGACTAGTGATACAATTGCGAATTGCTTTCGGAAGGCTCGCTTCGTGTAAACTGACGTGGAAAATCTCGCAACACAAGAAGAAGACGAAACTTTATCGGATGGTACTTCTGAATAGTGGCATGATCTACAAAGAATGTTGGGCTCTACAGAAGTAACATTTGAAGATTTTATTGATGTAGACACTAATGTCATTATTGTTAGTGAACCTAAAGATAGTGAGATATTGGATAGTATAAAGGTACAAGAACCTTCAAAATCTGATGACGAGAATGATGCCGACGATCAGGATGTGACACAACTAACAAAATTGAGAGATGCTGAAGTTGGTTTAGCAATTGCTCGCAGGTTTCTTTCTGAACAAAGTGATGCGCGGAACACAATCTTTGCTGCTTTAGACATCGTTGAAAACTTCTGCCAGAGAAAGAGTTGCATAAAACAGAAAAAAATTACTGACTTTATTAAATAATCTATTTTAAAAATACTATTTTAAAAATTCTCCCAATCCCTGATTCTTCTGAGCCTGTTAAAATTTTCACGTTTGATTATTACTTTTTTGGCATTATGATATTAACTGAGAAAAATTTTCACACTGCCTGCATCGAATGTATTTTAAGATAAATTCATAATACGTTATTTAGGACGTATAATAAACGTATAAACGAATTATGTTCGTTTATTCACTTTTGTTAGATAATTCGAAGTTTTCCTCGGTCCGGGAGCACTTCGAATTATCGAGGTTTTA
>NC_046658.1:4285424-4288404 GCF_010883055.1 Belonocnema kinseyi
TTTAAAAAACGTTAAGGCTGCTCAGGAGACCGTATGTGCAAAGTTTAAATTACAAAGAAAACATTGGAAATGAGCAAATTCAGTTTATGGAAAGCCCACAAAAGTTGCAATAAAACGTTGAATAATCAAATTTTTTTAAAGGAATGCGCATATTTAAACACAATGAAATTTCGTCTCTTTTAATACCAATGCAAGTTACGAATTATAATAATATACATTTATGGGAACGATATAAAATTGCAGGGATAAGCTCGAGTGGGAAGCACGAGATACGCGATGAGAATGTGTTCGTTAAGGCCGAAGGAGCTTTAACAAAAGAGAATTCACAATCACCCAATTACTGTTTTCGATACTTTCATCTTTAGATTCAAAAAGTCTCTGCACGTTTTGAGATCTTCTGAAACCGAAAAATAGGATTACGCGAATTTTTCTGTATGTTGGCATGTGTGTCTGTAGATTTTTAGCCTATTATCACGATAAATTTCAAAAGATTTGACAACAGAATTGGCGTTTAGTATACTCTTTGAGTGCCTTAAACTGAAGGTCAAGTTCCTCAGGCAGCCATTTCGGTAGATATTCAAAAGAGTATTTCAAAAATTATAATACATCGTTTTTTAATATTTAAAAATATTTTAAAATCAAAAGTAAAAAATTTTGCTTTTCGAACACTCTACAAGATTATCCTAGCTTTTTGGAAAAATCAAACATTGAAATTTGGGTTGCACAAAAAAAATCAAAAATTTCGTTTTGAGGTCAAACTATGTAAGATGCAATAAAATAAAAATACAAAAAGTATCATTCGAAAAAAGATCTACAAATTTGATGACATTTACTTTTGTAGTATGCGTCGTTTTTGTTTTCATCGTTAAAAGTAAGATTAAAAATGAAATAAGTAAATTTATTTAAAAAGGACCTAACGCACGAAAAAAATTTATCAAGAAAAATTGTAGACACAAAAAATATCTATAATTTTGTAAGTAATCCGTTTTTGAAGGAACGCGCAGTTTCTGTTTTAATCATCAAAACACATAATTAAAAATAAAAGAAGTTTCTTTTTGTTCGAAAAAACTACACAAGATATGCACATAAGTAATTGGCGAAAGTTGCTTAACCAAAAAGGATCTACACATTCGTTATTAATCATTTTTGGATAGGTTGAATATGTTTTCTTTTAATCGTGAAAAATAAAATCGAGACCATTGAGAACATTTTCCTGTATGTTGTATTTGTTGAATCGGCGCACATATTATTTCATCCAATCAGCGAAAAAGTTAAGAAATATTTTTCAAGCTAAAGTAAAGAAATAAAGGGATTAGCGAAAAATCTTAAAAAATAGTGTATTCAGTTCTTTTTTCTTTAATAGTAGTAAAATATTGTATTTGCAGGCAAAAGTTGGGACCATTGTGCAAAAGCACCAAATAAAGGGCTAGTTGAATATAATCGGTGATTACGAATATTTGGGAATATTCTGAAATATTTGGGAATGTTTAGGAATATGTAGAAATATTTGGGAATATAAAGAATATCAAGGATATTTGGGAACATATAGAATATCAAGAATATTAACAATATCTGGGAATATTGAAAAAATATATGAGAATATTGGGTAAGTATACCAGGAATATAGGAGAGGCCCACCCTTCGCATCCAAACTTTTTAACCGTTTCATTGGCAAATTTGTGTCTTAATTCGCAATTTTCGATCGATTAACACGAAACTTGCTGTATAACGGTTTTTCTAGTCGCTGTTGACGATTCTGACGCCAACATTTAAAAATTCAAAATGGCAGATCCAAGATGGCGACTAATGGAATCTCAATTTGCATTTTTTTATCAATTGATACAAAAATTGCTGCACCCTACCGAAAAGAATCTTTGAGTATATCATAAAAATTCTTTAGGTCAAAGAAGCTCAGAGAAATTCTCCGCAGGCACTCAGGTAGATATATTCAAAGGTCCAGGAAGCTCGTTTAAATGGTCTGAAAGCTTTAAAATATCCTTTCCGAAATTGAAATAAGAACACGATCATAAATAACAAGCAGAGAGGCTATCTCAATAGAGTAGCCGACACTCAAGGGTCCTTTGTTAAACTTTCGGATTAAAATTTAGAAGTAGATTTTTTAAATTTTATAGTTAACAGCATAAAACATAATAATTTGGAATCTACAGGTTTCGATGACTTCAGATATCTAACTTTTTTTTTAATGCTTAAAATTGGAATTAATAGAACGTTTCTCGTAAATGGAATGAGATACGCCAAAAAAGACAACATTTTTTAATTCAACTAGAAAATTGTATATCATTATATAAGTTATAATTATAAATAAGTATAAAGAGAAAATTCATCAATTAAAAAAAAGTGTTAATAATTTAAACAGAAACTTAAAATGTGAGAGCGTATTAGCCACGACCAACTACAGTAAATAACTCTGCCCGCTCGGTACGTGACGAATACAAAAGGAACATTGTATTACCATCGCAACACTCTTAAAGGGACCACTAAAAGTATCTTGAAAAGGACCCAAATATCTCAAACTATCTCTCAGACTATTTCGTTTCAAATCGACTTTGTTTATAGACTCAAATGGGCCAGTCTATTTCGCTAAAGAAAACTCAGAGATTTCTTTCGGTAGGGCATAGGGGTTTCCGTGGTCACTGATTTTGATTCTGACGTCAAAATTGTAAAATGTTGCGAAAATTGATAAACGCTTAATAATGGTGATTTATAAATGATTTACTATGAATGAAATCACGTTGTTATATGAACATATGAGATTAAAATCACAATCAGCGAATGAAAAATCTCCTTCGCATCTAGGTTGATCAATTCCCTACCCCTTTCCAACGTCTCTTGGGGGCCGAAAGGCAACTCTCTGTTCACCCAACTACAGTCTGTCAAGTTAAAGCGTGGGTGGCTTTACTCGCAGTCGGTAAGGTGTATCGACATGATTTTGGTGTCAAAATATTAAGAAGAGCTCCCT
>NC_046658.1:4288504-4299961 GCF_010883055.1 Belonocnema kinseyi
AGAGGGAGCTCTTCTTAATATTTTGACACCAAAATCATGTCGATACACCTTACCGACTGCGAGTAAAGCCACCCACGCTTTAACTTGACAGACTGTAACAACGTGCCAAGTAGGATTTGCCATAAGGCTTACAGGCGCTTGTTTCACATGGATTCCGAACACAGTGTTGACCCATTTTGCTTTTTTTTTGGTAGAATCTACTCTCAAGTCAACTTGCCGACCGGGATGCCATTGTTATATCCTCAAGGTTTTGATTTTTTAAATCTTGTCGTAACGCTCGAATGGTAATATCATTAGTTTAATCATAGAATTTAATTACTTATGTGGTCAGTCACAACCTGTGACCTACATACGACCGATGATAAATACACAACGGTCGATAAAGTAGTAAGCGCAAGCTAAATAACAGTGCATTATGATAAGCATGTCGACTCATCGAAATTATTATCGAAAATATTTAGGTAATGTAATTATCTTAATGTTACTTATTACGCCCACATAATGGAGGGTAATCAAATTGTATATCATCTAAGACTATAAAATTATCATAACTAAAATCAGAAACAATAATAGAATTGAATAGTTACAAATGCGTAATGGATGTATCTGCATATAGAACATAGAATTAAGACATTTTCTATGCAAAAGGAAGCGAAGAGTAACGAAATTAATCATGGTTAATGCGAAGATATATATGGCTGAGAAAGGGATCAAATTAAAAAGAATATGCATGTTGGAGACATGATCAATAGACACAAAACGAGCATGTGCCTCGTCGGCTTTTCGCGATCCGTACGTGCCACGTCGAATTGCCTCTATCCGTACGTACTTTGTCGAGCTTGCTTGATCTGCACGGAACTTTCCAAGAAGTTTATTCTTATATAAACCCTAGACTTACTCCTGGTGGTTGTCTTTACGTTTTTAGTATTTATAATGTTAACTTAAAATTCGAATTACGGACCGCTTGAATAAAGTCGCGATATTTTGAACAAATGTGAAATATTCCTTAAGAAAGAACCACCCTGTATAAAGTCGCGTGCCTTTTGCATCCATCGTGAAATAATAGGGAATATCAAGTATATACAAACTCCGTTTGGCTTACTATCATCGTATAGGTTGATTTCCGATTATTCGTGTAAATCAACTAAAAATGCCTGGTAGAATTCCGCCGATATTCTACAACTTATTGGAGATATTATCGACACAACAATCTTGTCTTGCCCTTGTGAGACAGATGGGTAGCGTAAGTTTTTATATTTAATTTTCTGTAACCTTATCTACTTTTTTGTTCTAGTGAATATTTGCTACTTGTATGTTTGATATCTTTTTTAATTTATACATCACACAATCCCCTTTAGGATTGGCGATGTAAAAACCATCCCACAATAAATAATTTTAAGGCTTTACCAACCAGACGTAATCAGCCCTTTACCCTCCCTTACCATCCCATTAACACACTACCTTCGCCTTTTTGCTCGGAACGTGATAGCTAATTTGGTGGGAGCGTTGTAAGTATAACATAGATATTTTGTTAGGCGTTAGTATACTTCGCGTGCTCGCTAACCCTGCCATCATTAATAAATCTTCGAATTACCCCGAATTAACTTTGCGTGTACTCCTTATAGCAATATTGTGCAAGTAAAGGGTTAAAAACAACGACAATTAATTTAATCTGCGACACACGTGGTGAAATTTCGCGAAGTTAAACATTTTCATTAAAAAAAATGTGAATC
The DNA here is from genome assembly GCF_010883055.1 of Belonocnema kinseyi. Lineage (NCBI taxonomy): Eukaryota > Metazoa > Arthropoda > Insecta > Hymenoptera > Cynipidae > Belonocnema > Belonocnema kinseyi. The sequence continues at coordinate 4,290,238 of NC_046658.1, forward strand.
CCTCTCAAAAGATTTGGATTCGAAATTTTAATATTTGAAAATCCAAATATTAACGACCCAGAAGTTAGTTATGCACATAGTTTTTGAAATTTAGACCTTGAATAAAAAATGAAATAATAGTCGGTGTATTTTTCACTTTTTTCAAAAGTCATTTTTTAAACAATTACGTTGTTAATGAGCATTTATCCCTCATTATAAAAAAAAACAAAATTCCTAAAGAAAAAGTGAATATAGTTCGGGATTCTTCTCGGCAATATCTTCAGGTGTTTTTCATTTTTAAAAATGAATAATTTAAACAATTATATTGTTTATAATTTTTAAGAATTCATTTAACAATTATGGTCAACAATTCAGAGTTAGTAAGTGAAAAATAACATACCTTGTAGTATCATGAATGAAAAAAATTTTTACTAATGCAAAAAAGTTAGTTTAAACATTGTTTTGCCCCCTCTACGCACACACCTGTACGATATCCCATGGATCATATGAATTTGATTATTTATCCTTTATTATAAAAAAACCAAAAGTCCTAAAGAAAAAGTGAAGATAGATCTGGATTTTTCTGGGCAATATCTCCAGGTGTTTTTTTTCCGAAAAATTTTTTAAAAAATTGAAAAATTATATTGTTTATAAATTTAAAGAATTTATTTAACAATTCTGGTAAGGTGTTATGAACATTCCAAAAACCACAAAAATATATTATTGAGTGTTTAATTGTTTTGAAACAACTTTAGAATGATCGCATAATAAGATTATACATTACATTCATCATTATATCTTTAATTTAGCCACTAGTGCAGAAATAATAAAAGAAAAGAACATTCTTGGGACTTTAATAAGAAAAGCTGTAACTGAAAGTTAAGCCATTTTCATGAATTATCATCAATAATCTGAAATTGCAGGTAAAATAAATTCATTAGGTAAGTTGAGAAAAGCAATAACTTTCGGTCGCCTAATAATAATTCTTATCATTCCAGTAATACAACCTCCAAATTACTACAATTGCCATCAAATAGGGATCTATAATGGTAGAGAAACAGCGACCCCCCCCCCCCCCAGTATTTTATAACTTACCGTAAAATTGTGTGTTATATACATATGTGTGTATAAATACAACATGCCTATACAATTTTCTGATGCCCCCCCCCTAGGACTCTTCTTTGGAAATTCTTCTAATTACCATATTCGTCAAGTAATACAATTAAGGTATTAACAATATGTTTAAATTATGCAGATCAGAAACTGAAAAGAATTTCAAAATGGAAAATCATTGGAAGAAATCGAAAGAAAACTATTTAACTGTAAGAATACCTGCAGCTTCTTATACTAACAGACAAGCAGTCTAGGTTACCCATTAACCATCTACAAGACCAATCTTGACAACTAATCGTGAACAATAACAATTTTTAAAAAAGGATTAGACACAAGGCCCCCTTGTTTTTTTCTTCTTATTTTTGATCTGCCAAAGTTCTACAAAAACCCAAATTGAAGCCAAATGATAGGCGTAGGTCACATGACACGATTGGCGCCTCATCTGTAAAATCTAACTGCGATAAAGAACCTAGGACCGTCCGCAGAGAAGATACAGAAGATCATTAAACGAAAACCACCCGAGCGCTACTACATAGATCTACTCATCGTAAAGGACATGTCAATCCAGACGCACGCAAGCAGACAAACATAATAACAAAATTAAGCCCAATTTAAAGAAAAGGAGTTTTTAAAAAATGAACAACTGTAATTTCAATCAATAGTGTATATGATATCTAAACAATTAGCTTAGCAGCTAACACTTATTTATGTCTTATTTTACCTAATGTAGGTAATATATTATTCAAAATTGCTCTGAAAATCCCCTCCTTCGAACGAAATTCCAGAGTTAGTAGAAATCTGAACTGGAGATATTCTAGAGACGTCTCTTTTCGATTTATAAATAATCTTTAAAACGAAAAGTCTGCCGGGAAATCTTTATAAATCATTCGCAAAGACAAGTTGAAATTAAGAGACTCGGTTCTCCAGAAGGAAATTATCTTCTATCAGACGAAAGCGATCTTCCATGTTATTACTTTTCATATCAATTTATTTCAAGATGTTTCAGTGTCCTTTTTATTCAAATACAAACGTTTCATTGTGCTATTTAATAGGTGCTAATAACGACAACAGATGGAAATAAGAGAGATTTATTTACGAAGCCATGTAACCTTTATGGTAGATGACCTGGAACTCCTCGATTTATTACAAAAGAATAATAATTTACCTCTCAAATTGCAAGCGAAATTTCTCTTCCTTTAGCTTAATCAATTAGATTCTGTATCTAAACATTTAAGCCTGTTTATCTGGACCTTAGGACTGAATAATTTTTCACCAGTTTAATAGAAAGCTGTGTGCGTGATAAATTACTAGAAAATACAGTGAGAGCACCATCGATACTAAAGTAAATTAAAACGTTCATGCTACAAGAAGGAATTCCAACCAATTACTTGAACCTTGGAAAACAGTTCAGCCAAGGCAAATGAAGAAAGCATATTTTCTCCATTCAGGGCAACAAAATTTTGGCCATGAGCAGCTAATTTGAAATAAAACCTTATGCGAAAAAGACAGCGCATGGAAAAACTTCGAGCAGTTGTAGCTGCAACAGCATGGCAAGAGTATCATGCAAGGAGGGAAGAAAAAAAGCAGGCCATAGACGTAGCAAAAGAAGAAAAAAGAGAAAGCAAGCACAAAAGGCTGAAGAAAACAGGATCGCTTTAGAATTTAAGAAAGAAGAAAGGGAAAAAAGTATTTACCGTAAATAAGAAAGAAAAACAGAGGAATGAAGAAGAGAAAGCACGAAAACTTAAAATAACAAAATAGCTTAACAAAATTAGGCTAGGAATACAAAAATGAAAGTACTTTATGTAATTTTTATTATAGTGGAAATAATTCGTGCCAATTCAAAGCAATTTATGGTTAGATAATATACTGTCACAGGGTAAATTTCACATATTTGTAACTTTAATGGAGTTGGATTTAGAACTATGAAAAAAAAATCATGGCCAAGAGCGAAGGTCACTCCTCGGCCAAGAGCACTCACCAAAAATTGTACATTTAAATTATGTATCCTTTGTATACATCTGTTTTCATGTATACAACCGCCACATGGCAAAAATTGGAGATAGAGAACAACATAATTCTAAGGAGAAGTCGTCACATAAGAGGTTTAGCAGGATTCACTAACGCAACCTGAGTAAAAGACTTTTCACTAATCCATACATCAATCAAACTACATCTTCAGGGTTACCGATGCCAATCCATAATGACGGACTTCAGACATCCTGGCTAATTATTCGCACACCTAACCACTATCTTCTACCGATCCCTGTACACCATTACCACGCCTTCGACAACAACTCCATTGCAACCAGAACAGGGTTCTGTCACAGAGAAGAATTGATCAAAGTTACTAAAGCACCCGGGGATAAGTACCAATGTCTAACGTGCAACTCAACAATGCTTCCGTCTCTATAGTTAACGATTTTTAATCTAAGTAAGCGGTGGGCCATGAGTATCCAATTCAACCAGATTTTTACATGAAGCCGCCACCTGCTACTACCCTCCGAACGCCATGTCACGGAGGCGTGAAGTAAAAAAACTTGCAGTTGACCACAGAGCTAGTTTAACCAGGCTTCGCCTTGCTAGTCACATATGGACCCCGGAGTAACGTCATATTACCTATGTACGAAAGTCACTATTGGCGCGTTGTAACAATATGGACGAAAACTGGACGAGTGTGGCCTGATCGGTCGTCGAATGGACCGTAGAATATACGTATAAGCCGTAGAATTCACTACTATCGAATGAAAGACGATTACAAAAACGTATTCGCTTGTGCACTCATGTCAGGTTCAGGTTATGTTATATGCCATAAGTTAACAGGAAAAAAACGTTTGATGTAAATGTAAACACTTTTAAATACAGAGGACACAAACAATGTTTTTAATTCATACATCGTAGTTCTCTCCTTATATTTTTAATTTTTCCGCCCTAATGCATTATACTTCTAAAATTTAAAACGTTTCCAAAGTTTCATGAAATCTTCCATTTTTCAAAGTTTTGTGAGGATTTAGAGCCTAGATATAATACACAAATATAATGTCTTAATTGCTTCTCGATATATATGTATATTTAGATCATGGCGATAGATGGTTTATAGTTCTAATTATTTATTATTAATTTTTTTTTATTATTTATTATTTATAATTATTATTTATATATTATTATTTATAATTATTAATTTATTAGCTCTAGTTAGTTATTATTTAATTTGTGGGTTTGCCGGTAGTTGCACTGTAACTGTATGTTATTGTATGACGGTCTTGGCGCGTTACGAAACGTGCGATCACTTTCGTTCTTGGTCACTGAAGGGGCAACATGGGCCTTATTTTAACCCATATAATTTGGAATTTCATGCATTTTGGATTATTTTAGATTCAGTTCCTTTTTTCATTTTATCGGCTCTCTTTTGAACCCAATTGGTTCCTTTTTTTAAGCTCCGATGCGACCCATTGCCTGGCTTGACAATTTTAAGAGTGTTCTCTTCTTTTTTCTTTAGTTTCTGTATTTAACAATCGAGTCAGTGCTCAAGGTACTCGCGGTGGGATTTATGGTACTTCGCGATATAATCTCAGCGTTCCGGTTTTGTATAACGTTCACATTTTGAGATGTCCTGCCATTAGCCACGTGGCCACAAAGCCTTGTTTCTTGTGTCGGTTTCTAACCTCAATAACCAGTTTCCGAGGAATTTAGCTGAAAATTGTTGTATGGCTTGTCGGGATAGCTATTAAAGGTGTTGAGTTTTAATTTAAAAATTTTATTTTCCTGAAAAAAGATATTCTAAAAATCGCTCCACTGGAAATCGAACCACAAAACTTCCGATTTCCGGTCGGGCGCTTTCCCAATTAAGCTAGTAGAGTGATCGAAAGAAAATCTTTTTTAGAAATATACGCTATCTCTAGCTAGGTGAGACGAGTAATTTCAAAGGAAATCTGTATCCTTATCTGAGTAGTTACTAATAATCAGTATAGATATCACCTCACGACAAATTACTATTTAAAAATAACAGAAAACAAATGGATCTACCTGGTAACTATCGACCTCCACGGTTATTTCCCCTCATGGTTTAATTTCTAGTGTCTATTTGTCGGTAGTTCGATTTTCCAAGCAAGTACGGTAATGCTTTCAAGATAGTCTCACTACAGCGAATGATATTCATAGTGGCGTCTCCATCCATCATCTCATGTGAGTTTCGGTACGCCACTTATGTCAGAAGATTAAAACTAAAGATTGGTTTTTCTCAACAAAAGTGATTCACAATTGTCTTTAAAGCCATTTATATACTTTAAGCTTTATCAAACATAAACAATATAGATTGTTCATAACAATTTAGTTAAACAAGTCTCCTAATCGGCCGTTTCCTCGTAGAAAAACATGTTTTTTCTTCAATAATTATTAGAGTGACATTTATTACGGTGACTAACCAACGAAATTAAATAAAGAATAATTCATGTCATTCTTATAAACAATTTTCTCAAAAAAACTATGATTTATTTTTTTTACATGACAAAAGGACAGTTTTCCACTGAAATTATCCCAAACAGTCATTCCAAAATTGGATATGGGACATTAAATAATAATTTGCGTAATTGTGAATAACAATTTTAAACCAATGACTTCTAAAAACGCAAGAACAGCGTTATTGCCATGGACAGTTTGCTACAGAAATTGTTATTAACAATTACGCAAATTATTATTTAATGTCCCATATCCAATTTTGGAATGACTGTTAGTTTATCGTGGGATAATTTCAGTGGAAAACTGTCCTTTTGTCATGTAAAAAAAATAAATCATAGTTTTGTTTAGAAAATTGTTTATAAGAATGACATGAATTATTCTTTATTTAATTTCGTTGGTTAGTTACCGTAATAAATGTCACTCTATTAATTATTGAAGAAAAAACATGTTTTTCTACGAAGAAACGGCCGATTAGGAGACTTGTTTAACTAAATTGTTATGAACAATCTATATTGTTTATTTTTGATAAAGCTTCAAGTATATAAATGGCTTTAAAGACAATTGTGAATCACTTTTGTTGAGAAAAATCAATTCAGCTATGAGAAAAACACGTTTCTAAAGATTTTGTTTATAGAAATATTTATAAAAACAATAGTTGTTAACTCATGCTAATTTTTTTGTTACAAATTATGACTCTTATGAAAAATATTAGCAACTAGCGTGAAATAAACGATTTTTTCTATGATAAAAAAACAATAATAAGAATTTTTTATAAAAATTGTTTATAATAATAAAGTTAAATATTATTAAAATTAATTATGTTTTATGAATGCATGTGCAATAATTCCGGTCGATAGTGAGTTTCTATCTGTATTCTTTCTTGAGATAAAAATTCACAATGCTAAAATGGTCAATTTTGTCACTATATTTATTTATATATTGTTGCTCTGTAAAAAAAATTTTAAAAAGAGCAAACCACAATTCTCTTAAAAATTAATTGCTGAGCATTTCTTAAAAATGAAACTTTTAAATCGGTTAAGAAATACGACCTGTGGCCGATTATGAACAGTAAATTCCTATTGCAGACGACTGTGCAGCGTGGTGATGCATGGTCGACGACTCTATTATGGACGGGGGAGGGGGGGGGGGGGGGGGGGGGGGGGGGGGGGGGGGTAGTCTACCCGTTTAAATTCAACTCGGCAAAACAAGAAACAAGGCTTTATACTAAAATTAAGCCAGAAATATTAACTCTCTGGTACGGAATTCCCGAAGTTAACATTTGGAAATGCACAAGTTTGATTCGCTACTATGAACTCATTTCCCCAAGGAAAACAAAAAACTTATTTAAATTATTGTATCAAATAACCGAGAAATTGTTTCGAGGAGTCACCTGGAATAAATTGGTTAGATTATAGATCGAAATATTGTTGGAGCTTCCACCTACTAGCCAGTCTTAATTAATGGTTAACGATTAATGGCTTACATAAATAATCCTTGCTAATAATTCTTAAGAATACTGAGGTTCCCTTGATGAACCCAAAATATGATTAATTATAATTCGTTGAAGCTACTGCATAGTTCGTTTAAATTTAGAGGACTTCTGAAGTATAATTTAAGTCTAATCGTACAAATAAATTAACGCAGAGGATTACTAAACACGTGAAGTTTTATCGATGGGGTATCGGCCCTAGATAGAATAGGAGCGAGAACGAAATCTCATGTCATTACCCTCCCCTGAGTCTAAGTCTCTTTCTTCTGGTGATCTCTGGGGTCATTCGACTGGTACTATGTAGAGCCGTATTGTAGGTGAATCGGAACTCATTTAAGAAACACCTTGGGTGTTTCCTAGCTGGTAAATACTAATTATAAGGAAGCTGCATTAATGCTTTCCCAATCGGTCTTTTTTCAAGGTGTCAACTCTATCCGTTTTGAGAATAAGTCCTAGAATACTAGCACTCTTTCTCGATGGTCAAGTAGTTCCGCTCCGCTTTGGACTTGACTGGACTATCTTATGCGATCACACGCTCTTGTTTGTCTGGGGCTTGGGTGATGACCCCCCCCCCCCTAAACAAAAGTCACTAGCGTGCGTTTAAACGCAAAATGGTAGGTTGAAATCGGGGTGCGCTAATACAGGCGATGACACCAAGGTCGTTTCCAGAGTCTGGGACGCTCCTTAATGTTCGTCCTTCCAAAAGAGATAATAATTTTTCTTGGTTAGACGAGTGAGTGGCTTACAGATTCAAGGGTAGTCCTTGATAAATCAACGGTACAACGACGTAGCCCCTACGAATTGTCTCACTTGTTTACATTTCTGGATCGAAGATATTCAAGTATGGGGTAGACCTTGTCATTGTCCACCAAAAACCCATCTTTATTCAACTTGAATCCTAGAAACTTCACTTTAGTTTGACCAAATTTGCACTTGTCTGAGCTAAGCGTTAGACCTGCTTCATTCAAGCGTCTAATGTTCCGCTCAAACCAGTACAAGTGCTCGTCAAAAGTTTCAGCGACGAAGAGGTAAGACCAAACGGTTTGCATTTAAATTAATACTGCCCTTTTCTTGGATTAGTAAAAGCCATGATACGCTTATCAACTTCATTTTCAGGGAATTTGTAGTAAGGGTTGTTTAAATCCAGGCTTGATATGTATAAGGCGGAATTTATGAGGTCGAGGATTTCCGCCATAAACGGAATCGGATACGCACCTTTCTTCAACACCTCATTAACTTGTTGATAATCAATACACAGCCGGTAATTACTGTCCTGCTTGCGGTTTATTGCCACAAGGTTGCACTAGTCTCTATGGGAAGGCTCAATTAAATCCTGCTTAACCAAAAGGTTGGCGTTTCCTATCAACGCGTAACAATTTTTGCGAGGAATAACTTATCGGGTTTTGGTTTTATTATACCCTTCAAAAACTTGTCTAACTTAACTTTCTCCGCTCCATCAAGCAATACAATGACTTTGCAAGTATCAATGTTGCCTTTGTGCGCGGAAATCGATGCCTAGTGCACAAGTATCAGTTAGCGCCGGTATAATTTAAAAATTTATTGAATGGGCAGTTCCTGAAAAAGTAGCCGGCAGGCACACCTCGCCAATGACAGACTGAATAGTGAAATTTTCCATTATGACAGCCCCTGCCTTGAAATTATCGACCTTATTACCAACTGAACCGAGTATCTGTAACCCTACTGATCCTAGATAAGTTATCGATAAGCTCGTGTCTACCAATGAATAGATATTAGTACCCTTTATCTCTATACTGACAGAGGTTCTTCAGCTCGAAGAGCCTTCGTGTCAATCGAACGTGTTTGGGATCAGCTCCCTAAAGTTTATTTGTGGTTGTGCATAGATAGATAAACGTTTATTTTTCAGCCTACTGGCCATACAAAATTGACTTGCTTACACATCCAGTTTCTTTACAGAATTTTTGCACAGCTAACTATTACAAATTAACATCCATCCACACCTTAGAACTAATCCGCTCGCCTCTATATTCTAACCTTTCTCGCTGCTCCTCGCCTCGTACGCATGTCTCTCTTTCCTCGCTTTGCCTCGCATTGCCTTCCTCTGTCTACGCGGTTAACGTCTAATACTTAACTACTATTTACAATATTTACAGTTTCCTTACATCTACTTCCTCTCCTATTTACAATCCTTCCTTCTACATTCCTCTTCCTCCTTCCTTCTCTTCTTCTCCATCTTACCAAACACCCCTTTCACCCATGCTACTGCCTTTTTGTCTCCCGGTTCATGCAACAATACCTCCATGCTTATCCCACTCCTTTCCACCTCTTCACATTCCTCCAACCAACGCTCAACGTTTGCATCCCCCTTCCCGCACAATTCACATATTCTCTTCTCTCTAGAAAGCCAGAAACTGTTATAATTCTCCATGCACACGCACCTCATTCTCGCTATATGTACCTAAATTCCTTGCGCTTTTTTCTTACACAAATATTGCGCCCTCTCCCTTCGCATAATCCACACATAGTTTCCGTTATGCCTTGACTCTCCCATTCTCTTCTGTCCTTCTGCCTTTTCTTTCTCCATGCTATTCTTTTGAACCAACTCATACCAGGTGTATACATATGAAACCGGTATTGCCATCTAGCGACCAGTAGGCACACTTGTAGGCACTGTCGGAACTTACCATTTGTGCTAATTGGCGTATT
>NC_046658.1:4300061-4303181 GCF_010883055.1 Belonocnema kinseyi
TGTTTCAAAAAACGAAGACTTTTTTTGGAAAGGTATCCATAAATTGCCTGAGAGGTGCACAAAATGTGTAGCCAGCGAGGGCGCATACTTTGAATACAATATCTGTTATCATTCTCTTGAAATAAATGTGTTTTTTTCTTGAAAAAATACCGGTTTCATATGTATATACCTGGTATACCTTCCTTCTTTAGCATCCTTTTCACTCCATCCATCTGCAGTCCATTCGTTCTAAAATACTTTCCCCTTTCGACCTTCATCTTTGCAGCACTACGTCTGTTCTCCTTCTCTCACCAACACTTTCTAGCCAGCTTACTTCCCCCCTCTTCCAAAAATTTCCTCAGCTAATTGTATCACCTAAATCTTTATACAAATTCTTTTAAAGAGACTAATAGATTGGGCCGAAGAGTTTCATTTTTTTACCTGAGTGGTAGGCATCTTTGAGTCATAAAATCTGATGGCAAAAAATCCTGTCAAAAGAATGTGGATCGAAATTCACCAGAATAATTATGGATATTTACTCTAAGGCTAATGTAGCAGTTTAAAGGAAATAAAGGTGTGCCCCAAGCGTTAATATTTACGAAGGAAGTTACGCAGGGAGAAGTCCTCAGTCATACGATGTTTACCATGTTAATAGCGGATTCGGAAAGATTTTTGTTTGCTAAAGGTGTCAGAGATGTATCGTTAGAAAACTTAATTGAAATTTTGCATCTCGTGTACGCGGACGACTTGGCTATCCTTTCTCACTCCCTTGTGGGAATGAGAAGGATTCTGTAAGGATTATTTGAATATTGTAAGATAAATGATTTGGAAGTCAATTTAGATAAGACGAAAATTGTAATCTTCAGGAAGGGAGGACGTATTCATAATATAAAACATCCACCTTTTATGTACAATGAATCCAAAGTGGAAACAATTCAGAATTCTGATATTGTGATGAAATTTGAGGTGAGTGGATTGTGAAAGTCTGTATAAGGGTGTGGAGGTGAGAGATATAATTGAGGGATTGTGAGATTGCAAAGGGGAGGTAGATATTTTGGAGGATTTAGACAGATTTGTGTGGAAGTTTGTTTGGAGTTTTGTGACAGGTTGGGAAGACTGTGTTAACGGAGTGGTAGTAGCAGGGTTGGGTAGCGACAAAGAAAGGCGAGACAAGAAACAGACAGCGACCATAGAGGCAGGGAAGCATAGAAGGCGGAAAAATTTGAATTTAATTAGTGGCTAGTGGAGCGAGTATCACCTCGGAGGAAACAGAGTTAGAGCAGGAAGTGTTCAGTACACTGGAAGAGATAAAGGAAAGGAAGGCAAGGGGGAAGTATAAAAAAACTATAGAAAAGGAAGGATTAGGAGCAAAAAGTGTAGGTCAATAGAAGCATTTATCAAAAGAAATAGAGGGGAGAGGAAAAGCAGTGAAGAGAAGGAAGATATCGGGGCGAGTGTTAAATACCAGAAAATGTTTAGATCGCCGCCGGAAAATCAGAGTTTGGTAGGGAAAAGCGGTATCAGGAAGGGTGCTGACGGTACCGGAGATGAAAATGAAATGTCGATAAAAGAAGAAAGACTAAAGGAAATTAGAGGAGTGATGATAGAGGTAATGGGGGTTTATGAAGAAAATCAGGATAGAAGGGGAGAGGAAGTAAAGAAGGAAATTAGGCGGGAAATAGCTGAAGTTAAGAAAAAAATAAAAAAATGGGAAGAAATCCGGGAAAAGTTGGAAAAGAGGAGAAGTTATTGCAGAAAAAACTACAGAAGCAGGAAGAAGTTAATAATACAAAGGTAGAGGAGATAAGAGGTAGGATGAAGAAACTTGAAAGCTCGAACGGTAATTGCGGTGGGGGCGAGAGTGGGAATAAGGAGATGGAAAGGCTGAGAAACATAGAACAAAGAATAAAGAGGAAAGAGAGGGAAGAAAGAAAATTAAACATAGTGATAAAGGGTATAAGATTAGAGGGGAAGGAGCTGAAGGAAGGGGTGGACGAAGTACTAAAACGGATTGAAGCTAAGGTAGAGGTAGAGGAAATGCGAAATATAGGTAGGGAAGTGAGAAGAGGGGAGATAATGGTACTGGTGAAACTAAAGAAATGGGAACATAAGAGGGAGTTGATGAAAAAGAAGTGATTATTATATGGTAGTCCGGAGAGAATAGAGGATGATTTGACATGGGTAGAAAGGAAGATGCAGTATAAATTAAGGAAAATAGCGGAAGAGGAAAGAAACAAGGGAAAGAGAACATGTGTTAAGTATGGGAGAATTCAGATAGATGGAGTATGGTGGGATTGGGATGAAGAAAGGGAATAGATAGTAAGAAATGAGGTGCAAGGAAACTAGAAGAGGAAGGAATGGGAGATAGGAAAATAAGAAATAGTAAGAAGGAAAAAAAGATGAGAACCGTAAGTAGGGAAGAATGGAAGATTTTTTACTGGAATATAGCAGGATTAGAGAAAAAAGGATAAGGGTTTTATGAGAGATTTGACACAATGGGATGTAGTCATAATGATAGAGACGTGGTTAGATGAAAAAGGATGGTAAAGAGTAAGGGGAACGTTACCAAGTGGTTACAAATGGCAAGTAAAAGTGCAAACAGAAAGAATAAAAAGGGCAGAGCAATAGGAGGAATGGTGATGGGAGTAAGGAATGAATGTATAACAGGGAAACATAAGAAAGACAGGAATGAACAAAAAGAAGGACTAATAGTAGAAGAGGCTATGATGGGAGGAGAGAAGTGGAAGGTACGAGGGTAGTTCAATAAGTCCTTAGAATGACCAACAGATGGCGCGCGAATCGCTCCAAATCATCTGTTTTCAGTCAGCACCACTCCCGACTAGATATATGGTGCAGTCACAGTCCACATCTTCTGAGTTTACGTGTTTTTATAACCAATTGAAAAAAAAATTGTTCGTTAAGAAAAATGGAAAAAAAACGAGTTCAGAGCGGTAATCAAACATGTTCATTTAAAGGGTTTAATTCCATATGAGATAAAAAATGAATTGGACTCAGTTCATGGCACATCCGCCCCCGCCCTAGCAACGGTTTATAACTGGGTAAATGAATTTAAGCGTGGTCGTACATCAATAAGTGACAAACCACGTTCAGGAAGGCCCGTAGAAGCAAGTACTCCCGAAA
>NC_046658.1:4303281-4307091 GCF_010883055.1 Belonocnema kinseyi
TAGAGCTCCAAGGAGATTATGTTGAAAAATAAAAAAAAATTTACCCAAAAAAAATTGTTTTTATACTTCATTCTAAGGACTTATTGAACTACCCTCGTAGTGGGGATTTATGTGAACAGTGATATGCAGGAAAAACCAGAGGAGATTTAAGAAATGATTTAAGAAAATAAAGAAAGGATTAGGATGATAATAGATGGTGATTTCAATGCGAGAACAGCAGACAGAGGAGGAAAGGAATAGGGAGAAGAGAGAGGAAGAAAATACAAAGATAAGGTACTAAATGGGGAGGGAGAAAAGTTGTTGAAGAGCTTCGAGGAGTTGGGATAGTATATCTTAAACGGGAATATAGAAGGGGATAAAAAAGGAGAGTATACACGCTCAGGAATCGAAAGGGGAACGGTAATTGATTATGTGATAGTTGATGATGAGGTAAGAGAGTAGGTTAGGAAACTAGAAGTAGGAGAATATATTGATACGGATCACTTTCCCTTAATAGTGACAGTAGAGGGACGAAAAAGGAATAGCAATATGAGTAAAAGGGGAGCAAATGTAAAAAGTATAGGAAAAGGGGATTAGTCAAGGGAAGGAAAAGAACAGTGAAGAGAAAAATGAGAAATATCAAAATATGAGAGGGAAATGTGGACGAGGAGATGGAAAAAATAATGGTAGAAATAAAAATAGAATTAAAGTGCACAAACAATAATGAAGTTAGTAAAGAGCGGTATAGGAGTGAATGGGATGAGGACTGCAAAGAGAAAAAAAGGAGCTTAGAAAGGAATTAAGAAAGTGGAGAAAAGAAAAAAGTAATGGGGAAGAATATAGGAAAAAAAAAGAAAAAGTATACTGAGTTGTGTTATCAAAAGAAAGTTGAAGAGAATAAAAGGTTTGAGGAAGAGGCGGAAAAAGCTAGGACGGAAGAAGATGTATGGAAGGTAGTAAGTAGAGAAAGAAAAAGAAGTAAAAGAGTAAACCAAGGTATTGAAATGATGGGTAATGGGGGTAATGGACAACATATATGTTCTGAACTATCTAGTAAATAAGAGAATTAAAAGGGAAAAAGGGCAATGATAGCAATGTTCGTGGACTTGAAGGCGGCGTTTGACTCATTAAATCGAGGAGAAATAGAAAAAGTTTTGATAAAAAAGGGGATAAGAGAGGGATTAATAAAGAGAGTATCAGAAATTTTTAGAGAGACAAGAAGCAGGGTAAAGGTAGGAGAGCAAGTAGGAGATAGTTTCTGGTTGGTGAGAGGTGTGAGACAAGGGTGTCCTCTGAGCCCACTTTTATTTAATTTATTAATATCAGGCTTGGAAGAACAAATGAGGAGAAAGGATTGGGGAGGAGTTAGGATAGGGAAGGAAAAGATATATACACTGGCATACGCAGACGACATAGTGTTGATGGCAGAGGATGAAGAAGGGATGGCGGGATTAATTACAGGATTAGAGAAATACTTAGGTGGGAAAAAGCTGAATATAAATGTAGAAAAGACAAAGATAATGAGATTTAGAAAAGGAAGGGGAAGAAAGAAAGAATGGACAGGGAGATGGAAAGGAATAAAGTTAGAAGAAGTCAAAGAGTATAAATATTTAGGTTATGGAGCAGAGATATGGGGATGGAAAGAAAGGAAAGATATTGAGAGTTTACAAGAAAGGTATATAAGGTGGGCACTAGGGGCAGACTGGAGGACGCCAGGTTATATTGTGAGAGAAGAAGCGCAAAGGGATAAGTTAAGTATTAGAGCGGGTAAGAGGGCATGGAAATTTGAGACAAAGCTGAGGGAAGGCGATTGAATTAACGAGGTGGGAAGAAGAAAGGAGGGAGTTCTTTAATGATAGGGAAATAGAAGACGGGACTGAAGTAAACTATGAAGAATTGGAAAAAAGGGAGAGGGAAAGACAATTAATGGAAAGATGGGGGGCGATTGAGGAATCAAAATACAATAAATGGTATAAGATGATGAAAAGGAAGGGGTGCCAAAGTATTTAGAAAAGGGATGGGGAGAGAGAAGGTGGACCAGAATAGCAAGATTTAGACTGGGAAACGAGGTAAGGGAGGGGATGTACTGGGAAAAAGAAGAGAATAGAATGTGTAGAATATGTGAATGGGAGGAGGAAACATGGGAGCATGTATGGGAAGGATGTAGGACAGGAATGGAAGATAAAGGAAGCTGGCAAGAAAATGTGGTTAAGATTCTAGGGGAAGATGGATTAGGAGAAGAATGGATGAAGGAGTTGGAGTGTGCTAGAGGAACGAATGAGGGAGAATGAAAGAATGCACGTGAAAAAGGTAAATGGTGGTATGAAAAAGTGAAAAAAAAGAAAACGGAAGTCGCTTAGATTAGAAGCGTGAAAATTGTAAGTAATGGTAAAGTAAAAGTTAAGTAGACTAAGATGCGTTTGCGTTCTCATGCTCTTTCTCTCTGTGACATGTTGTGAACTGTTATATATGATGTGGACCTTTTTGCCCCCTCAATTGATGCAAATAATGAAAAAAAGGTTGGTTTAAACTTTTTTTGAAAATTGCGGTTTAGCTGTGCCCATCTAAACGAATGAATGCAAAATGAAATTCTTGAAGGCATTCGTTTATTTTTAATGAAGGATTGTTTTGCTGCTGCGAGAAAAAAAACATTTTTATTCAGGAGAAGCTTTTTTTATTCCAACAAAAATATGATTTTGTTTATGCACAAAATGGGAAAAAGAGTTTGCTGTTGGTTACATTTTTTTAGAAATATTCGGGGTCTTCAAAGCTTTTGACATCGTACTTGTTATTTAGTTCGCGGAACATAATAAATGGGTAGAACGAGCCATTAACATATTTCCTATACAATAGTTCATCATCGTCCTTCTTTTTTTCCTCCTTTATATTTTCCATTCCCTGCCTCTTCCTGATGGCACGCCTTCGACGGTGGGCTTCTTTGAGTTTGTCGCTCATTTCTTTAACGTATGCCATCACCTTTTCGCAAAATTTTTTTTATGCGGGTTTCTAGGGTTATCTCCTCCTTCAGCAATGGTTTTTTAAAGATCTCGGTTTTTAGGGTTTCGGCTGATGTTGTTTTTTTTAGGGATGTATAATTGTTCGGGGTTTTCTCCCTGCCTGTATTTATTCGTTTTGTTGGACCTTTTTATTTTTCATTTTCGAACATTCGTTCGGTTGTGTATTGCTGTTACGGCTATGCTGGGATTTTTTGATTCGAGATTATGATAAACCAGACTTCCTTTTATCATCCTTTCGTAGACCTGCGTTCCCACATCCCTTATTTCCTTTCTTTTTAGGGGTATCATTTTTTTACCGTTTCTTGATTCTAAAATCAATAAAGAAAAAAAAACCCAATGTTGCCATTGCCTTTTATATTATTTTGTTATTGTTATTTGTTCCCCATGATGTTTATTTTTTTTGTTTAGTAGCAAAATTTATTGGTTATTGTTGTTTAATTGTATTATATTTGGGACAAAGGTTATTTAATGCTCTTTTTATATTTATTTCATTATCTATCAAGAGGACAAAGCTTTTAGTTATTGCAGGATTTGTAACTTATTTATTTGAATCTGAGATTCTTTCATTAGATAGTCCCTCTTTGAATTATCTGTAATTGTTTATCCATTGTCTTCGTTTCTTTTCGTCTTTCCAATTCACTTCTTTCTGAATTTCACGCAACTATTTGGTTCTAACTTTTATGATACGATATCTTGTTTGATCGAGAGCCAACTCTAGACTGAAAATTTTCGCATTTATTTTCTTACATTGTTGTGGTTTGCTTTCATATAACAAGTTTGTCGTTGGAAATTTCAAATATAGTTTTGTTTTTCT
>NC_046658.1:4307191-4309811 GCF_010883055.1 Belonocnema kinseyi
GAGGGAGCTCTTCTTAATATTTTGACACCAAAATCATGTCGATACACCTTACCGACTGCGAGTAAAGCCACCCACGCTTTAACTTGACAGACTGTAAATGTAGCATTACAAAAACGTTTTCTAAAAAATACCGGATAGGATTCATATATATAAACACGAATTACAAATCGACGACAAACAGCGCTTATATTAACCCTCTAGTTATCACAACAAAAAAAGATGGATCGATACGAATCTGCTTAGATGCAAGGAAATTAAACGACTTAATGACGAATGATTATGAATGCGCAGAACCAACAGAGTTTCTTTTTCAAAGATGTTCAGGCACGAAATTTATGTCAACATTAGATTTAGTTAGTAGCTTTTGGCAAGTGCCACTTTACGAGAAGTCAATGAAATACACAGCATTTTTACACGAAGGCCAATGTTATGAATTTAGGGTCACGCCTTTTGGATTAAAAATAAGTACGGCGGCAATTATAAGGGCATTAGATTTAGTTTTAAGAGGAGTTGGAAATTTTATAATAACATTCATTAATGATATGCTATGCACATCTCAAAATACATCTCAACATCACAACCATCTTGAACTTCTTTTTCAACGCCTACAAGACCACAAAGTGACGGTTAACTTCGAAAAATCTTATTTTTTCGTCCTGAATTAAAATTCCTAGGACACATTTTAACACCTTTGGGAATAAAACCTGATCCCCAAAAAATTAAAGTAATTCATGAACGTCCAACGCCGAGAAATTTGAAAAAATTGAGAGGTATCTTAGGGCGATAAATTACTATACAAAATTTACTAACGAACATGCTTAAGAAATAATACCACTTCTCGATTTGCTAAGAGTAGGAAGCAGATGGATTTGGGACCTAGAAAAAGAGGATGCGTTCAAAAAAGTCAAATGGTTATTTTGCGAATTTTTTATTTTTACCTATCCCGATCTAAGTGAATTCTTTTATTTAGAAACGGATGCCAGTGACGTAGTATTAGGAGCCGTACTTTATCACACTAACGTAGAGGGGAAAGATTGACCAATATTATTCGCCAGCAGAACTCTCAAGGGATCCGAGCTTTCGTACTACATCATAGAAAAAGAGCTACTAGCAATTGTGTGTTGGTTCATGGCGATACAAGAATACTGGTTTGAAATACAACATGTTGAAGGGTGGAATAATATAGTGGCGGATATTTTGAGCAGAATACCATCCCGTGAATCAGGATATTCCTTTGATTTGAACGAAGGAACAATCTTTCATTACGCATTAGCAAAAAGACCCTCATCTGAGCTACAAAAAAAATTGAAGAATTTTTCTAAAGAGCAAAAAGAAGATCCTATCCTAGAGTAAATGTTAAACAAAATTAAAGAAGGACAAAGAAAGAAAATCCAGGTCTAAGAAAAATTAATATATTTAACAACTAAAGTAGGAAAGAAACTTTGCCTAACGAGAAGCATTATCTATAATATCATAGATGAATGTCATGAATTATATGCGCATGTAGGCGCGCAAAGAGTTTTCAAAATGTTTAATGAGTATTTCTAGTATCCTCATTTTGTTAAAATAATTAGAAGAAAAATAGCAAGTTGTTATCCATGTCAAAAGAACAGAGTCACAAACCAAACGTGTCACGCAGAAATGCGAAATTATGCTCCAAAAAAACCTGGAGAAATTCTTTCAATCGATTTCTATGGGCCTCTGCCAGCCTCAAGAGGTGTTTACAAATATATTTTATCTACTGTCGATGCTTTTAGCAAATACGTAAAGTTATACTCGATAAGAAGGAGTACAGCCAAGGCAGCAGTCAGCAAAATTTTTAACGACTACGTTGTAAAATTTGGAAAACCTTAGAAGATCGTGACTGATCGTGGAACTCAATTCACTTGTGAACAATGGCTCAACAAATTAAAGGAGTAAGGAGTGCAAGCTGTATTCTCATCAATTCGTCATCAACAGAGCAATATTGTGGAAAGAATCCATAGAGAATTGTCAAGATTTTTTAGAACTCTTATCAAAGAACGACACAACTGTTGGTGGAGCTGGATAAGAATAATCGAAAACTGCATGGATGAAACCCATCATGAAACGACAGAATTCACACCTATTGAAATACAGCTAAATAAAAAGCCAAAAAGAGCGTGGGAAAATTGGCTCAAACTGCCTCCATTAACCCGCAACATTGAATTTGAGAGGAAGATGCAAATGACCCATGAAAATATACAACTCAAAGAAAAAAAAAGAATAGAGAAATTCGATCGGACCCATATAATTACTAAGTTAAAAGTTGGTGACATGGTTTTACTAAAAATTTTAAATAGATCCGACAAAGGGAATCAGATTTTGGCAAAATTTCTACAAATATATGGTGGACCTTTTGAGATTAAAAAGGAAGTAAAGCCGAGCACGTACATCCTGTGGGATCCAGGGAAAGAAGAGGACAAAGGGATGTGCCATTCACAGAACTTAAAGCGGTATACCCAAAGAACAGAAGAGGATAACCTCGAAATTAGTTAGTTTATAAGGGCGTTAGAAAAGTAATAAAATAATGTAGAAAGATAAAATTAAGATTCAGATAAATAAAATAGCCATGAAAGCATAAGATTCTAAGAATAATAGA
>NC_046658.1:4309911-4332237 GCF_010883055.1 Belonocnema kinseyi
ATGAAAGAGGGAGCTCTTCTTAATATTTTGACACCAAAATCATGTCGATACACCTTACCGACTGCGAGTAAAGCCACCCAAGCTTTAACTTGACAGACTGTACTTGAAAAACCTTTCTTTCTCATTTGTTTCTAAGGTTGTGTATTAGACTACTTTTTCTATCATTTCTTCATCAGTTAAGGCGAATCGATTTTGTACATCATCATAAGTTTCAATGTGATTTATTTTTTTCACGACATTGGGGTAAACTTCCTCGGCAACTAAATGTTTTCCCAAACACCTTAAATAGTTCTCCTTTTGAGAATTTTCGGGATCAAAGATCAAACTTATTCTCTTTGGATCCTTGTCCATAAATTTAATATTAATAGTTTTTTCTTCATCTCTTAATTCCATAGTATTTTTATTAAAATAAATTTTACTTCTTCATTTTTTCAATAAATCGACCCCAATTATGCATTCTTTATTTAGCTTTGGTACTATTAAGAATACATAAACTCCATTACAATCGCCTATTTTAAAATTCTTATAGACCTGATATTTCAATTTTACAGGTTTCGCCCCAGTAGCTCCTGCAATGCTTGTTCCTGCTCTGGGTAATAATTCGCATTTTTACAATCTCTCATAATTGTTTTCATAAAAAATTTCCGAAATACATGTTACCTCACTTCCAGCGCCAATTAATGCCTTACTTTTTGTGCTTCGTATTTCAAAATTAATTACTGGACGTTTATCAAGTATTTTTACTACTTCATTATCATCATTTTCTAACAAATCACCTCGCATGTCTGAGGGAAGAAGTTTTTTTAAATCGTTAGGCCCCGGGTTTGCCTCTACCGTGTAGCATTTTCCCAAAACGAGGATGGAGCGTTTCCCGAGTTCTCGTAACTATTTCACAATTTTCATTTTCTATCTTATTTTCTAAACAACGAGTACGTTTTATCTCATAATTATCCCTGCTTAGGAAATTGGTACCGAGTACACACGTCGGTTCCAATTCTGCTAGGATGAAAAACCTGAAACGAATCAATTTATCATTTACAAAAATCCCAAAAGAAACTCTATCAACAATTACTGGATTATCTTGGGGCATTTCAGTCATCCCATGAGCTTTACTTATATTTTTAATATCCTGTCGAGATTCCCTTTGCCCATTCCTAGAGCTTACATTACGTGAACCATTATTTTCTCGCCTATATATACCATTTTCCACTGTGCCACACAAAGGTTCTTAGTTTCTATTTTTATAAGAGTCATTATAAGAATTATTGAAATTTGAACGATTAGGACCATTAGACCATTGACCATTTTTGTTTTGATAATTTTGAGGTAGATCAGCGAGCGTATTGTAATTTGTGTTACGATTTTCTATAGTTCTATGTTGATAATTTTCCAACTAATACTTTTGATCGGAGTTATCATAAGAAGCCCGGTTTCATCGATTTTGAAAACCCTGATTGCTGTCGTCGTGACGCTCCCGATTATTGTATCTTAGATTTTGAATTTCATCATGATCACGACTATTATAAACGCGATTTCTATCTGAATAATTACTTCTGTAATTTGATTCATAATTTTCAAATTTTTATTCCCGTTGATCGTGCTCATAATTGTTTTTATATTGATTTACACGCGGATAATCCTTATTTGGATAATTATTATTTGCTCTGAAATTGTATTTATCATTCTCCCGAAAATTTTTTTTATTGTCTGGGCGAAAGTTTTGCTGTCGATTATAATAACCTTGATTGTAGGCTGAATTATCTCGTGGCGAATAGTTTTCACGGTAGTTTAATGGTCCTGCTTGGTCCAGTAGTTCCAAAAATTCAACAAACTCTTCGCAAGTTCTCATATTTATAATAATGAATGCGACCCTGACTTCTTCGTCAAAATGTCTGCATAAACTTTTTATCATATCGCTTTCAGAGGGTGGTGGAATTAAATCTCTTGCATTTTTTATGATTATAAATGCATATTCTGATCTTGAAAGTGTTCCGGGTATATAGTAACCATATTGTAAATCCTTCCCAATTTTAAATCCTATTGTGGATTGGAATTTGTAAAGTTCCAATTAAATCATTCTCGCCATCTCTTCCTAACTTCGATTTTGCGCCATCCGAGCCCCAAGTCGGACGCTATTTGTAATTTCACTTTTTCGCAATTATTTATTTCTAGAGATTTACACGATTTTAAAAGCTAAGCTGGACTCGTAGATGAGTCCAACAAATTTCCAAAAAGGCGCCACGTAGTTTTACACCAAAACCACCAAAATTTATTATTATGGCTTTCACTTAACCAAATATGTGGTTAATTCACGGTTGGAAACTTCGGTCGAGTGGCAGGATAAGGAGTGACGCAAGATTGGTAGGTTAAACAAAGAAATAAAACACCATATAGTGGTGTCCCAAAACAGTAAGAGACTCGATTTTTGACTTTGACTAAGGTCGGAAATAAATAAAGTTCAGCGGCGTGTGCCTACCAGTTCAGCACGCGTCGTTGAAACGCTAACTTGATATGTTAACCCGAAAAGAGATTATGAAAGGGGCCTACCTGGCAAATGCCGGCATCCGCGCGTGCTTCCCGTCATGTTGTAATTCCTTTTTTAATCAATATGCCTTTTTAATTCAACTTTGGAGTCGTAGCAACAAAGTTCACCTTCGGAGTTCAAAGTGACAAGTAAAGTTCAGAGTGTCGTCTCCGTCCATCGTCTCAGGTGAAAGTCGGAATGCCACTAATGTTAGAAGATTTCAACTAAAGATTGGTAGAGTTAGAGCAGCCGCAAGGAAGTAAGATATATGCCAGTTAATTTCCCCGCATTGCGGTGGCGCACCGACGATATCCGTGTTTCGCGGCTTGGCACTGGTCGTGCGCTTTTCGCTGATATTCCCAGGGATGCGCTGACTCCTGTCAAAGCCCAGATTTTCCGCAGCCGCATGATCCTGTGTTTCCCAGCAATTTTGTGCGAACAGGAATCTCATCCACTGCGAAAGCACTGGGAAACCTCCTTTTCTTGGTTCATGGCTTAGTATCCCATATGTTGTAGAATCTGAACTCTCGATTGTCATGGGTGGTGGTCCACCCGGTTTGAATCCGCTCAGCAGAACATGCAAGAAGGTGTTATAGCCAAATTTAGCCAAAAATATTCAATATCTAGTATGGAATTCCCGAGGTTGGCATTTTCAAAAGAGTAAATTTGATGAGCATTTCGCATGCAATAAAATATGTGATTTTGAGGTTATATGTACCTTTAATTTAACTAAAATAAGGTAATAAAATAATAAAAAAGTAGTGTATTTTGGTTTACAAGTGTTAAAAAAACAATTTAAAATTAATTTTCTTCTCTGCACAAAGACTGTGCCGAACCCGCACAACTAATCGTGCAAGGGCGAATTTCAATTGCGATTATTGATCCATTAGTGCATTTAGTGCACTTTTTGCATCACATATGTCGTAAAACATATTTTTATAGTATTCTAGGCAGTTCCATGCTTTAATTAGTACCAATATTTTTTAAAATTATACTTCCTAATGTAATTTTTTGAACATTTTAAGACAACGAAATCTCTGAACGTCACGATTACTGGGTCATCTACCTTAACGCTGATGATTTTCTGCTTATTAAAAAAAGTCGTGAGGATAAATCTTCGAATTCTTGAGTACTGCTACTAGCCGTTCATCGAATTTTTAAATCTTGAAACAATGGCCAAGAAAATTTAAAAATTACTGTATTTTAAAATTTTGTATAGAAATAGCTAGCTAACGAACTCGTCATTTCTTTTTACAATCTTAAAACGTGTGCCAAATCGCAATCTAGTATGAGCAATATTTAAAAAAATATCCCATACTCAGAAGACAACAACAACTGCAACGATAACAACAACGCCAGACAGACAGACGTGGACATTTTATGGAATCCGTAAAAGTAATTTTCACATAAAACAATTACTTTCTCATTAGGATGAGAATGCAGAAAAAAGAATTCTTTAGAATGTATCATTAGGGAACGTACTCAATTTTATGTAAGTTCGTAAAGGTGATTTCAAATAGCCACTTCCTTGTCATCTGTTTCCACTGCAGTTTTTAGTGTGATACCCTCCACCCTGAAATTGGTAATACAGTTTATGGACGGTTCCTTAGATTTTGGATTCTGGTATTTCATCAAATTATTTTTATATCTTGTGGTTGAAATTTGTTTGAGCATAGGGAGACTTTTTTTAGCATCAAAATACTCAACAAAAGGTCGACGAGACTATTGTGCCTGTACGTAAAATCAAATTTGTTTATAATGAATAGAATGAAAAAAGCACAGAGAAAATTAACAACGTTTAACTATGAAGAATTCAAATTATTTAACAATTGAAATTAATGAAAAAAGCCAAAGGTAGAAGGGTCTCTTATTTTTTAAATTGACAACTATTATTCTAAATCTTATGATCAAACATTTCAGAGACTTATCATCTGTCTGTTGAAAAACTCAAAGGTTTATACGCACATAGTTACATGCATAGGGAGATTGATGCCCCTTTGGAAAACTAAATTAAGTGTCTCATCTGGAAAATATCGTGTGATAACGAACAACGTCACGTTCTATAGGGGCCTATTTTAGGGCGACACCGTTAGCCCTCTGTAATTTTCATAACACTACAGCCTCTATCTCTCGCTCTACGAAATTCTTCTGGATACCTCTGTGGCTATAATAATACAGGCCCACAAAAAAAAATTTGTCTATACTTTGCAAACTGACCAGTGAATTCTTATGTATTTTAGGCCGCTGATTCTAAATCTGACCTCAGAATTTTCCCTATACGTCAGAATTTTTCCCTAGCTCAGGGGAAATGTTTAAAATCTAGGGTTTTCTGGGTTCACTGAATGTATTTTCTTTTAAGTAGCAAGTCAATAGAAAATACAGTATCTTTATATATTTTAGGTTGGTTAATTAATATTAGTACTGAAAATTACTTTGCGGTGCCACAAATTTTTCTCTAGCCTAGGGGATATTTGTAAACTCTAAGGTATTATGGGTTCTCTGAACGTATTTCCTTGGAATAGCAAGTCTATGACCAAATACAGTATTTTTATGTATTTAAAGTCGGTAGATATACATATGCGTGCTCGAAATTACTTTAAAGTATCACGAATTTTTCCCTAGCCTGGGGAAAACGATGAAAAATTCAAAACATTTTTCGGGTTCATTTAAGTTGTATTTCTAGACATGAAGGTTGATGATTAACTGTAGTATTGTTACGCATTTTGAGTCGCTGAATTAAAATCAAACCTCAAAATCTCTTTACAGTACCCCAGTTTTTCCCTAGTCTAGGGGAAATTTTACTAGGATTTAAGACAAACTTCAGGGTTCACGTAAATCACGTGTCTATACTCAAAAACAAAGATTAAATAGAATACCTTTATGTGTTTTCGATCTCAGGTTTGAATTCAAGTTGTACTCTATATTGCCCTTATTTTCACATAGCCTAGATAAAATTATTAAAAATTGAAACACACTTTAGATACCATGCAAGTTTATGTTTCTGAAATATATTATATTTTTACGATTTTCCAGTCTTTGAGTCAAAATTTGAGTTTCAAATTACTCTACAGTTTCTCAGTTTTTGCTTAGCTTAGAAAAATAGGTGGAAAATCAATTGTTACTATAACCTGTTTTCTTCCTCTGTCGACAGCAAAAATACCAACATATAATGTTCGGATTTATTTTTGTTCTTTGTGCAAATAACATAAAGTGCTCACTCTTGGTGTTGTTTCATGTATGCTATATTGTTTAACGTGCAGTAAGCGTTCGCATGCTCACATATATTAAATAAAATCAGTATTTGAATTTAGTTTTGATTTAGACGTATAACTATGTCGTCATAATGCGCGCAAAAATCCTGCTGCCTCGATAGATACTGGAGCGATTACACTGCCCCAAAAGGGGATGTGTGGCCTGAGTCGTCTTTCAGTCTATCGACCTAACGATGCCCGTGGCAAAGCACTGCTCTGCAGGGGGGCGTGAGGCTGTGAGGATGATGCCGTAGTGTGTCCGTTATGTTTGTAGTGAATACATAATACCAAAAAATCGTAGGAACATCACAGAATCAATAAAAGAGCTATGTCAAGCATGTTTTAACCGTAAAACTTAATACTTGACCTCAAATTTGAAAAAAAGAAACTTGGTAACAAAAGGTACTAAATGCACCGTATACCGAAACAGAAAAAAAGATTTTCTAAAGCACTTTTCTCGGGATACTGATTTAGTCTATTATTCAGATGTTAAGGGTTTGATCAATGCACTAAAACCAAATATTTATCAGTACCGATAGCCCACTACACTATACTGAAGGAAGAGTACATTGATCTTAAGACAGTTTTTAGTTTGACTAAGTATTCGGTACATCAATGGGAGATCTGTGAAGATCTGGAAATTATAAATATACTGTTAGGGCAACAATGTTTCACTAAATATCCCTGCTTTTTGTGCTTCTCGGATAGTAGAGATCGCTAGCATTACTTCACACACAAAAATGGCAAGAGAGGTCATCTTTTGAACCTGGTTCAAACAATATATTATACGAGCCATTGGTTGAGCCTACAAAAATTCCTGCCTCCTCTTCATATCAAACTTGTCTTGATGAAACAGTTTGTTAAATCGCTAGATAAAGAAAGAGAATGTTTTACATATCTAAGAACCAAGTTTCCAGGCTTATCCAACGCCAAAGTAAAGAAAAGAGTTTTTGATGGGCCTCAAATTCAGCAAATATTCAAAGACAGTGACAGTAGTAAACATTTGAATGACACCGAAAAAGTTGCTTGGCTTAGTTTTAAAAAAGTTGCAGAGAATTTTGTAGGAAACCACAAAAGTAACGACTACAGAGTATTAGTAGAAAATATGTTTTAGAAATAGCATGAACTAGGTTGTTTGTTGAACTTAAAACTGCACTTGCTTCACTCACATCTAGACTACTCCTCTGAAAATCTTAGCGATGAAAGCGAAGAACACGGTAAACGCTTCCAACAAGACGTCAAACAAATCGAGCGTCTCTATCAGGTACGTTGGGATGAGCATATGATGGAAGATTTTTGTTGGATGTTGAAAAGAGATGTTGAACGCAGGGGAAAGACATAAAAGAAAACCATTACGTAGATCTTTATTAAACAAAAGAACCAAAAAAAAACATAAGGAGATAAATAAAAATGAAATGCAATTTGTCGGATCTTATTGACAAAACTGTATCTGTATCATCAAATTATGTTGCACAGGTCCATAAGCTCCGTAAAGTCAGAAGCTTTTGTAGGTTTTTCATAGGTTCCCCTAGGCTAGGGGGAAATTTGTGGCGCTGCAATGTAATTTTGAGTACTAATATTAATTTACCAACTTAAAATATATAAAGATAGTGTATTTTTTCATTGGCTTGCCACTTTAAAAAAAAGTTAAGAGAACCCAGAATACTCTAGGTTTTACAAATTTCCTCTAGGCTAGGGGAAAATTGTACACTGCAGGTATTGGTATGGACTTTGGATTGGACAAATGTGCCACAATTCATCTGAAGAAAGGAGAGATTATTGGCGTTCCCAAAGATCCTGGGCTTGTGACTATAAGTGTTATTAGGCATATTGACAATAAAGAGGCTTATACATACCTCGGATGCACTTACATACATAGGACGCAAAATCAGTGAAGAGTCTCTCCGAAGCAGATACAAGCATCTTAATCAGAAGATTTGATCTTCAAATCTGTCGGCGTTGAATAAGGTATCTGCGGCTAACATGCTTGCCGCACGGTGTTACTCTATTTGTTTAGGGTGTCTCAATGGACGAAGAATGAGGTTAAGGCCCTTGAAATAGTCACAATAAGATCATGCATATGCATAATAGCTTGTATATTAATTGGTCTCTTCCGCGAATATACTTTTCATAGAAAATCCATATTATCATCAGAGTAGTTACTATCGATCAGTATAGATGTCACTCCACCATCTTTGGAAATACAAATTTAAAAATAACCTGGCTTGAAATGCGTATATTTCTGAAAAAAGATTTTCTTTCGATCTCTGTAATAGCTTAATTGGGAAAGCACCCGACTAGCAATCAGAAGTTCTGTGATTCGATTCTCGGTTAAACGATTGTTAGAGGATCTGTTTTCATAGATATATAATTTAAAAACTATACATTTCATGCCGTCAAGATAGACGTGAACTTTGTGTCTTCAGAATCGAATTGTTTTAAGTACAGCTTACATCGTAGAAAATGGCAGAGATCCTCTCCTAAAAATAACCAGTTATAACCTAAGAATAACCATCTGGATGCTTCTTTTTCAAACGCCGAAGTAAAGAAAGCAGAGGTTGAAAAATTCCACCAAGAGCTACTTAACCAGAAAATGCACGGAAATTTTGACAGAAATGTATAAGAACAGTCCTTGTCAACAGAGAAAACTTTTGCTCTTCTTAGATCATCAGAGCTCGATTAACGTACAGAGGGTTCATTTTTGCATTCCAGGATGGAGTAATTTCCACCTTAGTATACCTCGACTGCAGTTTATGTCAAGAAGTTTGCAGCGATAGGCGCAGATCGTGCCATGGGTACGCTCAATACCTAGAACACATCCTGTCTGGGTATCCCACCAACGCGGGTACTATGTATCTCTACAGACATAATGCGGCCCTAAGAGTGCTTTATTACCATTTCTGTCGCTCTTACTAAGTTGGCCGCGATCCTTCCCTCTCAAACGCCTTGAGGGAGATTGAGTCAATTGTTCAAAAGGAGAAGGGTCAAATTTTCTGGAACTACAATTTTCGGACAGTCCCTTAATTTGGACTCCCTTCAACTCTTAAACTCCCTTCAACTAAACTCCCTTCCTTCGGACTCCCTTGCAAACTCAATGCCTGATATCTTTATCCGAAACTTCGGGAAACGAACTATATTCGTAATCGAATTATCGGATTTGGCCGGCTACAACATCACTGCTAAGGAAAAGGATAAGGAAGAGATGTATAAAGACGTCAAAAGGGAGCTGCAACGTTCTCTTGTAGAAACAAATTATTGATAATTTTTTTATTTTAGAATAATTTTATTTAAATTATTTATTTTATTTAAAACTGTTTTAATTCCTAATATTGATATTTAAGTAACTTTTGAACCTATGGTTTTTATATTATTAATTTCGAATTATTAAATAATTATTTCGAAATTTGGTTTTCATGAATATAAATTTATTTATATTCTAATAATTTATACCTATAAAATATTGTTTATGTTTGGAAGTTTTTATATCTCTTTAGTTAAATTGAAAATGATAAATTCATTTAAATTTCAAGAATTTTTAGAAACAGAGTATTGGGCGACTTCATAAAAAATTTAAGATGACAAAAATGGTAACTGATAAAAATGATACCAAAAGCCATTTCCACAGTACATTGTGAAAATTGAAAATTATATAAGGCACTCCTGAGAGAACGGGCACTCCATAGAACTACTTATCCGTCGCATAAATCCATCTAATCTGCAGTCCCGCTCTATTGACATGTCAACTTTCTCCAAATATCATCCCTGACTTGATTGCATGGCTTATTGGTCACTATAGTCAGTTTCAAGGGATTTGGTAGTTGGCTTCATGTATTCGTAAAGTCTTTAAGTAAACAGTTTAAGGCATAATTCAAGAAGTGCGTGGTTCTCAATTGTGGTGAGAATGAGCCAACATACGGAAATAAATTTCGTAGCGGACACAAGTGAACATTGCTGCAATCAAAAGTTACCTTCTAAAAAAGAAATTCTACAAGTATCTTTTCACTATAAAAAGCTGCTAAAACGAACTATACATAATAGTTCTACGCGTACTGCTAAACAGTGTATTGTATTTTGGAACAAAAGAGACATCATGAAGAGAATATGAAGTTTAAATGACAAGTGGTTGAAATTGAACATGAATTCAAGGCCAGAAAGTAAAATTGAAGCTCCTTTCTTTAAAAAGACAGTATTTAAAGACGATTTTGAATACATGTTCGACATTGCGCATGTAAAATCTATAAAAGATTTCTGATATGAAAAAGAAAAAGAATTCCTATGTACGTGCTCAACGTGAAAAAGGTCGTCGTGGATGCTTAGCTCTTCCAATTGACATATTGACTCTCGAACACGATAAACTTGTCGAAAGAAGAGATAGAAATCAAGTTTTGTTGCATATTATATTTTTCAAGCGACTGTTTTTTATTGTTGAAAATACAACTATTTCGTCGCAAAAAGAGCTACATTAAAGTTCAATTTGTTGTGTTGAAAAATAAAATAAAATTTTTTCGTGTGAGCATTCAACATTTTATTGTTGAAATTTTTTCTTTTTGATTTGAGAGTTCATCCATTTTAGTAGAAATTTCTTCTTCCTTGGATAGAAATGCAACTGCTTGTTTGATAGTTCAACAATTTTGTTGAACGCAAATCCAACATTTGAGTTGAAAATTCAAGTATTTTGTAGAAAATTTTCTCGTTTAAAATTCATATTGTGGTCTTGAAAAGTCAACTGAAGTTTTTTGTAAGTAAGAATTCCACTATTTTATGAAATTTTGCCTTTTGCATTTAAAAATTCATATGTCTTAGTAGAAATTTTAAAAAATCGAAAACTTAAACGTTTTGTTGAAAAATCAAATATCTACGTAGACAATTTAATTCTTATTTAAAACACATACTTTAATGTTAAAAATTTGAATTAAAATCTTTTTTGGATTAAAATTAAACTATTGTTATGGAAATTTTTCTTTTTGATTAAAAAATGTATCTGCTTTTTTAGAAATTTTATTTTTCTTTGATAGAAATCCCTAGTAACGTTGCCTAATCGAAGACCATATAGAAACCTAACAGGTTTGCCTTCTATTAAATTCTACTAATTTTGAAAGTGGGATCTGTACTCCCTTTCTATCTGGATTTCTTTTCGGTTACTAGAAACTTTCAAACTGGATATGATTAGGATCTGATGTCTTGTGCATCAGGTACTCGCCATGCATTACCTAGTGGGCCCTAAGCAAAACCTAGTCGTTTTTTTATATGGCTTGTAATTGCAATCTATTTGGAGCTTATGAACTTCTAATGTGATTCTGATTAGGATCTAATGTATGTGTGTGTGTTCGATTCTCACAGTGCATAATTTTTTTAAATTGTTGAGTACGCAATTCGCCAATGTGGTACTTACAGATGTAATCTCACGTTAAAATGATTTTAAAAATTGCACACTTAAACTTTTTGAAAAATCGCACGCTTAAACGCTTTGAAAAATCGCACTCGCTGAGGATTCGAACCCTACCTATACTACCTAAACTTATATTCTACGGCGTGCTCTAACTTATTTCGATATCGATGCACATGGATCTTCGTTACAAACGTTCGCTCATAATTAATGGGTAAATCTAAGGAAAATTAAAAATTTTCGAGAGACTTTGATAAAAAAAAGTATTTAAAAAGAATTTAAATTAAATTTTACTTATTTAAACAACGCCTTGATATTCTTTTTTCTTAAATATTTAAGATGCTTATAAGCTATCCGAAAAATTCAGTTATGCATAAGTTATGAAAGCACATTTGCTAAACGTTACAACTTATTTCGATTTTTATTTTATTTGGCACAATGCATATTGCAAACAAACTTTTTTATCGAAAATATATTACTTTGTATCCAGGAACTCAGCATTTTAATCTATTTAAATTAATTCAGATTATCAATGTTTTACTGGCCTACTCTAGATCAAATACCACCAAATAGAAAGCTAATAGAACCACCTTAAATGATTAATTGCTTAGGCGGAATTTTTAGAACCTGAATTATTTAATTCTGATTTGCTATTCAAATTCCTCATATAAACTATTAGAGAAGCTATTTTGTATTAGCGCCATTCGTGAGAAAGCCTAAAAGGTGAAAATAAAACAAGGGCATCTCATTGGTGCCTCATATACCCACTTTGAAAGCATTATTTTTAGTTTAAACTTGCTTAATTCAGTTTCGACTTGCCATTAGAAATCCTAATAGAACCTCTTAGAGCAGCAATTTTAAACTTGTGCCATTCGTGAGAAGGCAGTACCTAATATAGGTGCCTCGTGGAGCCACTTTGAAAGCATTATCTTGACGTTCAACCTAATTTATTTAATTTTGATTAGCCATTTAAATTCCTAATAGTACCCTATACAGCAGCAGTTTTGACCTTGTGTGATTGGTCAAAAGGCAGAACCTAATAGATTCCTTTTAGGGCTACTTTTAATGCAGATCTCTGAATTCTAGTTCGATAAATTCAATTCCACTTTACTAATAAAAACCTCATTGAGCCGCATAGAAAAGCATCTTGTACTTCGTGATATTCCAAATCGTGTTTTGAAAGCACATCATTGCCTAATGGAGCCTGTAAAAAAAGGTCAAGTCAATTTTAGTCTCAGTAGCCGTTTGAATGCCAAATACTAGCCATTAGAAACTAAATTCAAATAAAAAGGCTCTTAAGAACCAAGTTAAGACCACATAGAAAGCTATCTTCATCCATTGTTAAAAATTTGTCTTTCTGATTTAAAAATTCATCTGTTTTTTTTTGTAAATTTCAGAAACAAATAATCACACACTCCTTTAACCAGTGATCTACTTGTGCATTTCCGTTCCTGCACAATTCACACATCCTCTTCTCTCTAGAAGGCCAAAACCTATTATAATCGTCCATGCATCCGCTTCTCATCCTTGCTATAAGTTGATGACTGCCTTCCCCACCTTTCTCACACAAATATTGGACTCTGTCTCCTGGCATAATCCACACATAGTTCCCGTTAAACCTTTATCCCTTATCCTCTCCTCTTGTTCTGCCTCCTCTGTCTCCATGCCATTTTTTTAAACCAGCTATATAGCTTCCTTTCTTCTTCATGGTTCCTTCTTACTTCATCCATCTGCAATCCATTGGTTCTAAAATACCTTTCCCTTTCCATAAACTCGTTAAACTCTACCTTCCAGTCTCCCTCCTGACAATATAGTTATGTGTATTCCTTACCAACCTCAGTTTCCGCTTTACGTACATCTCCTGTATCCTATCTAGCTCCTAACTTACCTTCCACCTCCAAACCTTCACTCCATAAAATAAGACACTCTCCGCCAACTAATCGACCAATTTTATATTCCTTTTATAATCATCTACAAACAACGTCTTTTCCAGCCCCCACACCTGCATCATCACCAAATTTGCCCCTCTCCTTCTCTCTTTATGACCATTTGCTCATCTATTCCTCCGAAACAGAAAAGTCAGGTGCACAAACTCTTTCACCTCTACTACCACCTTTTCCTGTCACTTTTACTCCCCTCCCTTAGCTCTCTTGCCTACTTTCCTGAACACTATTACCTTGGACTTTTTCGCATTTAACTCTAAACTATTTTAATCCAAGTATCTTCTCAACCTTTTCATCATTTCCTTTAAAGACTACTCGCTCTTTGCTCGCAGCAGTATGCCATCTGCATATGCGCATGACCATATCCCGACTCTTGCTACCCTAAATACCCTACCTAAAACGTAACTATATCCGAGATTCCCTCCCCTACTTTCACCTTATCTTCCGTTTTTTCATATACCTCCCTTGCCCTTTCAATGAGGCCTCTCTCCACTCCCCTCTCTCCCATCGCCACCCACAACCTCTTTCTATCCAGCGAAGGGCCAGCGAAGCCTTTTAGATATACGAAAAACTCGTATAATTTGGACCCATTTTAGCTAATTCTCTATTCACCACGTGCTGCGAAACGTAAATATTATCGATAGTACACCTTGCCACCCTAAAGCCTGCCCAAGACTCTGGCAGTATTCCTTTCTCCTCAACATCCTTTGGCAGTCTATCCTCCAACACCATCGCATATACTTTGTACGCCGTATTCATTAGTGTAATCCATCTATTATTTTCCAGCTTCTCCCTATTCCCTTTTTTATACTGTCATACAATTAACCCCTTCATTCACCCTCTTGGGCATCCTTCCCTACCCTATACTCTTTTCAGTACGTCCGTCCGCCTGTCTCTTACCTCTTGTGAACCAAATAGCCACGTTTCGTTCTCTGTCCCGTCCAGCGCTACTACCTTAGACCTTTTCAACCTCCTTATCTGCTTCTCTATCTTCTCGTCAGGAAGCTCCTCTCCATCTATCTCCCTCGTTGTTTTAATCCCCTCATCTTTCTTCCGTGTATCTATCTTCTCACTTATCTCCACCCTACCTTTTCTAAACCTATTAATTATCTTCCACACGTCCCCTTCTTTCTTGACACTTACATACTTCTCTTCCAAATCTTACTCCTTTCCATTATCTTTCTGTTTACACATTGAATTAAACTTCTTCCTCATTGCAACGTACTTCTTCATTTTCGCAGTTCCTTCATTCTACTTCCTGTACTTTCTTTTCACCTTTCTTTGTCAAATGTTGTGTTAAAAATGCAAGTATCTTCGTAAAAAGTTTCCTTTTATTGGAAACTTAAATTTGATCTTGAAAAGTCAAATCAAATCTTTTTTAGGTAAAAGTTTTACTTTTTTTCTTGAAAATTTTTATTTTTAATTTAACAATTCATCTTTTTTAGTAGAAATTTGATCTTTCTTGGAATGAAATGCAATTTTGTCATTCAAAATTCAACAATTTGGTTAAAAAGTCATTCTTTTTCATCTCAAAATTTAATTTTTTGTTAAAAATTTAAGTATCTTCGTAGAAAATTTACTCCTTATTTCAAACTCATACATTGCTGTTGCTTATAAGTCGGGAAAGCGTAGCACCTATGCACTTCATACATTGACTCCGATACCGTTACCAGGTCTCTTTTATTATCAGAGGACTTCTTACTCGTGTGCCTACCAGGAGGGAGCCTCTCTTAGTGCATGATTGTAATGAATTTGCACTCCACGTTTATGTGAAGATCTCATTGTGCATGGTTCCATTTAGTGTGGGAATTTTAAATAAATGAAAAAGTATTGTGCACAACACTGATTGTCACAACTTTGCACTTTATCTTACAATAAAGAAACCTCATTATGCATTTTTGCGCTAGATACTGGAATAAAAAACATATTCAACTCATCGCTAAAAGACGCAAGTATCTCTCCCTCGGGTGAGTTGACAACCTGTGATTTTTCTGGCTTAATTCATAATGATTAAAAAATGTTAGTAGAAAGTTTTATGGTAATAATAAGTCTTACTTATTTGTGGTAAATCGAATGTTCAAGTTTAGTTGTAAAATATTCAGGGCTAG
The DNA here is from genome assembly GCF_010883055.1 of Belonocnema kinseyi. Classification (NCBI taxonomy): domain Eukaryota; kingdom Metazoa; phylum Arthropoda; class Insecta; order Hymenoptera; family Cynipidae; genus Belonocnema; species Belonocnema kinseyi. The sequence continues at coordinate 4,325,124 of NC_046658.1, forward strand.
TTTAAATGTCCTATTAGTATTGGAGCCAAACACATTGTTAGTTGCAATTTACTGCAAATGACAAAATAAACGCAAATTGAACGAATCTCTCGATGAACATAAATAGGATTGAGTTAAGTTTAAAATTCAACAGAACTATGACCAAAAATTATTACAATTTTTGGTGCATGCAGGATCCATTATTAAAATTAGTGATGCCGCTGAGCAATATTTTTCGATACTGAGACGATACCGATACAATACTCACCTTCCAGTCTCGGATTCGTATCAGTCGGTATTGTCTCGTATCAAAAAAATATCAAAAAATTTGTCTCGTATCGGTATCGTATCGGAATTCTAAGACAAAATAACCAGATGTGGATTTTCCTCGTTGACAATAGGAGAGAGAGTGTGTAGGGATGGCCGTGTGGCTGGCCACACACAGTTTTTTCTTTGATTCATACAAACTCAAACTTGTTTCAAATAAATTTTTTGCTTAAATCTTTTACATGGACAGATAAAAATTTGTTTACTTTACACAAAACTTTTTATTAAAAATATTCTCCTACTTTTTAATTGTTGATCAAGAGGCGCAAAGATATTCCATAACTTCTGTTTTACACAAAACCTATTTTATATACATCTAAAATTCAGATTAATATAATATACAAATCTTATTTTATATACTTTTTATTTTGCCGGAGCACCCATTAATTTCTGATTTATTAAATGTTTGGAAACAAATTATTATTATAAATAATAATTATAATAATATAGACAAACAGTAGTAAATTAGCTTATTTATCTTATAATTAGTGAAAGTCTAAGGGTTATTCAGAAGGTTTAAAATGATTCAAGAATAATTTAAATCTTGAAAATATTGCTATAAAATTTCAACAAAAGTACATTTACGAAGATAGCAAACAAAACATTTAGAAGCTTTTCCGGCGTTTTTAAAGGTTTTAAGAAAATACATTTTTTCTTCAGTTTCCTAGGAAAATCACAACTGATAACTTTTTTATAATTTGGAAAACAAAAATTTTTATATTTGAAAAGTCTTGCAAACTTGGCCTAACATGAATCTGGAAGATTTTAACGTAATGTTTTTCATTTTGCAGTTTTTCTCAATTTCAGGAGAAATTCAAATTATTTTAAGAAATATATCTTTAAATTTCAAAGTTGTGAAAAAATTAAAGATTATTTCTCAGTTTAAGAGAATGAACAAGATTTTGAATCATATTAAGATTTTTTTTAATTTCTAAACAAAAATGGGATTATTAAAAATGTTTTTTCATTCTCATTAATTAATTGTCAAAGAAAATTAAAGAAGATGAAAAAGATTTTTAAAATGGTTGGACAAATTCTGGAAGATTTCAAGGAAATTTTTGTAACTTTAGAAATGTATCCAATTTTTTGAAATATTCGAGTTATTTTAAAACAAATTTAAGGATTGTAAAACAAAAAGTATACTTTCGAAGATAGTGAATACAAAATTTAGAAGCGTTTCACGTGTTCTTAAAGATTTCAGGAAAATGAAACATTTTCTTAAGTTTTTTAGCAAAATTAAAATAATAACTTTTATTTTAGAAAAATGACATCAAAGAAAATGTTCAAAAAGATTTAAAAACATTTAAAAACATTCAAAAACTTGTCACAAAAACATATGGAAGATTCTTAGGTAATCTTTACAATTTCTCAGATTTTTTAAACGAAAAATTGCAATTATTAAAAAAGATATTTAGAACGTTTCTACGTTTTCAAAATATTTCAAGGATATTTATGACTTGGAAAGAACTGAACAGAACACTGAATAAAAAAACGTACATTTTTTAATATTTCAAAAAAAACTTTTAAAGAGTTTTCAAAGGTTTAAAGAAAACGCAATTTTTTTTTAATTTCTGTGAAAGTTTAAAATTATTTTTATTTGACTAATTACTTGCTAAAAAACTTCAAAAAGATTTTTAATTAATTCTACAAATGTGGAAGATTTGTGGAAATGTGTAGGTGCAATTTTTGTAAGTTTGAAATTTTTTCACCTTTTTTTTAGAAAAATTCGAGTCAGTCTAGAAGATACGCACTAGATTTAGAATTTTTAAAGAGATTAAAAATATTTTTCAACTTGAGAACGATTCCAAAAATATATATAATATTTCATAATTTCTTCCATACTTCAACTTCTAAAGCTTGAAACGTCAAACTGACCAATTATTCCTTAGATTTTGTAACATCCTATAAAATATGTAAAGAAATATACACTTAAAAATTTCTTGAATTCATTTCCAACATATCTAAAATCTTTAGATATATTTTTTTTAATTTTCTGTGAAATCGTAAGAAAATTATATTTATATTTTCAAATCAAAATCATAAAACTGATGATCCTGGTTTCATATTTAGAAATGTTTCGATATTTTTACATTCTCATCAAGAGAAGGTATGAGATTTGTGTGAAATTTTACCCCTCTCCTCCCCCCCCCCCCCGTTTTTGTAAAATGTTCACGTTTTGAGACTCCATGAATCCGAAAAACAGGTGTTAACGAATGTGTCTGTCTGCCTTTTTGTGTGACTGTGTGTGGCTGTGTGCAACTGTGTATCTGTAGATTTTTAGTTTGTAGCACGATAACTTTCTAAAGAATTAACAAATTGTATTGGTCTTTGGTATACTATTTTAGTATCCTAAAATAAAGGTCAAGTTCGTTAGCCAACCATTTTGGGTGAAAATTCAAAAAGTGAGCGTATTTTGAAAATTTTTGAACCCACTTCATCTTGTTCAATTCCGCGATCTAGAACTTTCTAGTGCTTACTTCTTGGTTAGCTTTTTATTGTTTATATTTTTGGTTAAGTATCATCTAGTCGATCGCGTGCGTTGGCATCCTATCGTTAGGACGCCTCGAACTTTTGAAGTTTTTTGAAAAATTGAAAATTCTAAATTTGAGAGCATCAAAAAATAATGGAAAATCAAAAATTACATTTTGCGGTTAAACTGAGCAAAATAGGTGAAAACATGGCTAGACAAAAGTTCTGAATTTTAAAAATATCTACAAATTTGATTCAAATCATTTTTTGATAGCATGCTCATTTTGTGTTTTGATTTTGAAAAACGATATTAATATTAAAAGAATCAGCCCGCTGCGTGGGCACATTCTCATCACAACTAATTTTTTTTAATTTCCTTATTCGTCTCATGTGTGGATTTTCAACAAATTTTCTTTTTTTAAAATATTCTTAATGCTATTTTTCACGATCCGAACAAAAAACAGAATTACCGAAACATTATTCATGACAAATTAATTAATTCATACATTCTCATCAAGAGAAGGTATTAGATTTGTGTAAAATTTGGACCCCCCCCCCCGTTTTTGTCAAATGTCCACGTTTTAAAAGACAAAGAATTTATCCTAATGACTTTTTTTGATAAAAGCAAAATTTACCACAGTTATAGCATTTACAAAATTCCAAAAAACAGTAAAATGAACATTTTAAGCCAAATAACGCATACTGGGAACAAAAATGACTCGTTTGGTTTAGAATAACCTACAGCCCACAAACCTTTACCGATTTTGACAAAAAAAAATTTGGAAATAAGTCTAATAAGATTTCTAAGTGATTTTTGAATTGAATTTTCAATTTTTTTCATAAATAAACAAATATGACGAAAAAATGGCCTTTTTCTATTTGACATTCCCGGTGCTCGTCCATAACAGGGAAATAGTTGAAATAGCTCAAGTTACATAAAATAGCATTAGTTAAAGATATTCCAAGATTAGACAATATAAAAAAAAATTTATTATCAACAAATTATTTGTTAAAATTTTTTTACTACGATTTTCCATAAATAAATGTTCTTACATTCTCATCATTTATGATTGAGAAAGTATTAGAGTTCTCGGAAATTTGACGTCACAGTTTTTCAACGGATCTCCACGTTTCGAGACCCCCTGAATCCGAAAATCAGATTTTTATGATGGCGTCTGTCTGTCTGTCCGTCCGGCCATCCCTCCAGCAGTCCGGCTGTCCGTCCGTAAACACGATAACTCTCGAAAAAATAAACAAATCAAATTCATCCCTGGTCACGATGAAAATTTGTACCTCAAAGCCTACAGAGCTTTGAGAAACTTGAGCTTTTACTATACATAATTAAGTAGACAATTCAGAATATGAAAACGCATATAAATACAGCCATCTAAAAGAGATCTTTTTGACAAAGTTTTTTTCAAGCATTCCAAATGCAAAGAATAAATATCCGAGCGCGAGATTCAACCGTAGTGCACCCTATGCGCGCTCAAACTTGCGAGCTGCGCGCTCAGCGCGCCAGGAGGATGTGCCCGCAAAGCGGGCAGATTTTCTAAAATTATTATCATTTAATTACAAAAGGAATAATATACAATTTGTTATTTTTGATGATTTTACGCAAAAAGGACGATGAAAACGACCGTGAAAAGAAATCTAAAAAATGTAGTAATAAAATTAAATTTTCTTAGTCCATGATAGAGGAAATTAATAAAGAGCTTATTTTTGAAAAAATTTCGGAAAATTCTAATACAGATTCAGAACACGAAAATGTAGAAGGTAAGAATACACCTCTTCCAATTAGTTCTGCGCCTGAGAATGTTAAGAATGAAACTAGGAAGTCAGAAAATATTTCAGAAAATAAAGATTCGCAAAATGATTCCATTGTACAAGATAATTCAGGCGCGAAACATAATTCGATTGCGCAAAACAATTCTGATCTAAGCGATGATGATTCTGCAATTGCAGAGATGGATCAATTAAGGAGTACTGTTTTTTCAACGAAGCAAAATGGCGGTGCCAAGTTCTTGCACATTCCTTGTATAGAGAATTTAGATTGCTAAAGGTACGATCATTATTGCATATCTGACGTTTTTATTTTCTATTTCACAGTAGTGAAAAACTTAATATTTGATTTAAAGTATCATGCATGAAAAACCGGTCTTGTACCTTCGAAATCTGTGTACAAAATAGTACAAAATTCGATTTTTTAAGTAAACCCATATTTCTTTACCGGTATTTCATTTTTTGCGAGAAAAATTCAATATCATGCAGAAAATCTGTCTTAAATACAAGGCCAAATTAAATAAAAAATTAGGAAAATGAAATTTATACTATAATTTTAAATAAAATGAAAAGACACTTAAAAAATAGATAGCTATTCAACATTTTTATTTTGCATTATAAATTATTTTTCCCTTCAAAACATAATTTATCGAAAAAATTTTTTATAATGCTCTTGCAGAAATCTAACCTTTTTAATTGTAAATTTATATCTTGGGTTAAGGATTTACGTATTTTGTTTAGCATTAAAATCTGTTTGGATAACAATATCGGCTATTCTATTTTTTGTTAAGAATTTTTATTTTTTGGTTAAAAATTCAACTACTTGATTGAAAGTTAAACTAATTTTCTAAAAAGTCTTTTTATTTGGTAACAGAACTATTGATTTTTTATTTAAAAATTACATTTTGCAACATTATTTTTGTCGTTGAAATAAGTACAGGCCAAAAATCCTAAAGAATCGATTAAAATTGTTTAAAGGACAGAAAAAATATCAGACAATGATTAATTGCAAAATATAATCCTAATCTTAAATGAAAAACAGCATGAATAACTGTCTTTAGTAAGAAATATGTGGTCAGCCAACTTTTTGCTCAATTTTCAGGTACTTTTCGGCTCGCTTTTCGGTCTATTTATGGTCCTCAGTGTGAGTGAGCTTACTTCAGCAAAGGTCCTTTATACACAGGCATGTGAAAGTCAGGAAAATAAAATTTTTAAAATTTTTTAACTACCGATTTGAAAATAGCATAATCAACATCTATGAATATTTCGGATTTATATGATATATTACTTCCCTAGAAAAATTGAAAATTTGAAAGAGTTTAGTATCAAGAAACTTCAGTTAAATATTTAATTTATTATTAAATGCTTCCCAAATTTACAACATTTATAGACACATAACATGTTTTTGGAATGAAAAAAATGCGTAGACTACAAATATATTACTTTTAAGTCACTGATTGCAAAATTAAGAATTTTTTAATCTCAAACTTTTTTTCCATTCTCCAACAAAAGACCCCTGAACAAAGGAATGGTCTGGCCAAGCTCTGAAAAATACAAAGCTGCGAGAAGGATTATGGATAAGTTTGAGACGAAAAATGCTGAATGGTTGAATTCCGAATTTCCAGTTTTAGTGGCCATGAAAACTGAGCGAGAACATCTTACATCTTCTCATATTGGTCGTCCAAGCCTAGAATTTCATGAGAAATCTGATCGCTCAAAACGTCGGGAATCTGCAAAAATCAGTATTGAACAGAAGCACGATCCGGAGAAACTATTAATAGCTTCATGCTATGCAGCAAATCGAACTGATAAGAAAGATTTGTATACTGCTCTCAAGAAGGTTTCAGGAAACTTGGAGCAACCAAGAAAAGTTAGAAAATTGTTGGAGGGAGCGGAAATTCCAATAAAAAAAAGACTGCTGAAAAAGCTCTTACTTTCCTTCTCGATAATTTCCTAACTAAATCTGTGCACACAAATATACGGTTGGAAAGCAAAAACTGTGGTGCTGATATTTGGCCGTCGTACAATTGTGTTAAAGAAGTTAAGATGCAATGTAGACCACCCGAAGGAAACATTTCGATTTCGGAGAAAAAAGCAGAGGTAACTCTGCAGGCCTTGTTGAATCACACTTCCAGTAGGATTGTGGAATCGCAAAGGGTAGTCATAATCCAGCATATGCATAATTTGGGTAGTACGGAAATGGATCTTTCGTTGATGTGTTCGTGGGGTATAGATGGTAGTACTGGTCATTCACCTTACAAGCAATCTTTTAAATCAGCAGAAGACAATGAGAGTCTCAGTGATGAAAGCTTGTTTGTAACTTCTCTCATGCCTTTAAGATTGTCCAATGCGGACAATGTTATTCTTCGGAATAACAGAGCGTCTCAATCGCCAAGATCTTGTCGCCCCATTCAGATACTGCAAACTAAAGAAACCGAGGCGATTGTTTTGAATAAAGAAAAGAACATTGAGAATCAAATTGACAAGCTAGAAACTCATAGAGTTGCATTAGATGATAGACGGAGTATTCGAATCCATTTTTCTTTGTTCTTAACATTGA
>NC_046658.1:4332337-4337665 GCF_010883055.1 Belonocnema kinseyi
CAAAGTACTGAACATAATAACAGGGACAAAATCCATGCAAACTTGCCCCATCTGTCATTCAACTCCTAAGTTCTTCAATGACCTGTCCAATAAGCTGAAGGAACTATTTCTACCAGATGTAAATTCGTTGAAGTATGGACTCAGTCCATTACATGCGTGGATCAAGATACTAGAATGTTGTTTGCACATGTCGTACAGGCTTCCTCTCAAGGTCTGGCAAGTAAGATCTCCTGCCCAAAAAGAAATATTTGCTCAGCGGAAAAAAAAGGTTCAAGAGATTTTGTGGGGAAAGTGGGGATTGATAGTGGATAAACCAAAACCAGGAGCCTCTGGTACTACAAACGATGGGAACACAGCTCGACGAGCTTTTGGAAATACAGATGAACTTGCAGAACATCTTGGACTTCACTGTGAGTTACTTCGTAATTTCAAAACAATTTTAACCGCTATGTCACAACAGCTCCCGATAAATCCACTTGAGTTTGGAAAACTTTGTGATTCTCCTGCCCGAATATACGTAACTCACTACAACTGGTACCCTATGCCTTCAACGTTACATAAGATACGCATTCACGGCGCCGCAATCATAAGCACAAGCGTGTTAACGGTAGGAATGCTTGGCGAAGAAGCTTCTGAAGCTCGCAACAAAGACTATAAGGATTATAGACAATTTCACAGCAGAAAACACGACCGCCAAGCTAATATGTATTATGTGCTTTATAGAGTAATGGATTCTTCCGATCGACTCATTTCTGCGATCAGTGTTCATTCGCGACTTCAGAAGAAGAAATTTTTGCCCATTTCCGAAAATGTCAGAGTTTTACTCGCTGCGCTTCAAGTAAATGTGGTAGCAGGAGACGCAATATCCAGTTCCGATATAGCAGATCGAGAAGATGATGAGGCTGATCTTTCAGAAACTGAAATTCTGCTAGACGAAATTGAATTGACCGATGAAGAGGGAGATGGAACTCACGACAATTTGTAAGCGAAAACCATTTGAAAGTGTGAAAGGCAAGGGGACTCACTCAAGTCAAGCACCCCGAGTAGTTAGAGGCAAGGGGACTCACTTAACTCAAGCACCCCGAATAGTGAGGGGCAAGGGGACTCAATATAATCAAGTACGTTTAGTTTTTCGAAATTTCGACTTCAGATTCGGAGTCAGAGCCTCCAAAATCCCTTAGATACCACTTTTTAAGTGAATCCAATAATTTTTTGAAATTGTCGTCCGCCATATTGGATCAGCCATTCTGTTTTCCGAAATTCTAACATCAGATTCGCAATCAGCGCCCTGAAAGAACCCTAGATACCACTTTATAAGAATATCGAATAATTTTTCGTGTTGAATGTCCGCCATATTGAATCCGCCATTTTTTTAAAATTCTGACTTCGGAATGGCATTCAGCGCCCTCTAAAGCCCCTGAATATCACTTTTTGAGTGGATCCAATGATTTTTTGAACTTAGGCTTCGCCATATTGGATCCGCCAGTTTGTTTTTTGGAATTCTGACATCAGATTCGGAATCAGCACCTTCGGAAACCAGATATTAGTGTCCTTGCAATTCATTGTTGTACATTTCTATATATTTTCCGACTTTTGGCCACGAAACCGGGTCTCCTGGCCCACTCTGCAATCATGGAAACTTTTTAGACTGCGCTTGCGTCGCGCTGACAACCCGATTGGTCAATGTCAGAGCGCTGATTTTGAATTATTTAATATTCAGATTTAATATTTATAATAAATAGTTTGATAAATGCCCAAATAAAATTATCCGGACCCTAACATAAGATTTGGAAGTGACAGATACAAAAAATTCGATTTTAATGAAAAAGAGGTTATGAATTCTGATTTCAGAGAAATAAATCATTTTCGCTTATCCCAATGAATAATATTACCTCTGTCGAATTTAAAAATTAAATTTTTGTTAATTTCCGAAAATGTGACTTAAATTAAAATCACTAACATTACTACAAATGAATTCAGAATAAGTAAGTTCTGCACTGATAAATGTTATATCATACATTTTTTTAACAACTTGACGAAAGCCTGAATTACAATTGATAATTAATTATTGCATAAATGTTATAAAATATATATTATTGTATACAAATAATCCAATCATATTTATGCTATTAATACTAATATTTTTTTCCTAACACTAAAACTTTTTATCACCCTCTTGTTAACATTTTAAAACATTTAAAATGCTGAATTAAATAAAAAATCTTTTTTCTAAAGTCAGAATTAATAACTTTTTTTTTGCATGAACATCGAATTATTTTTTCATCTGTTACTTCTAAATTCTAATTTAAGATTAAGCAATTACTTTGGGTGCATTTTTCAATCATTAGTTATAATAAATATTATATCGAAGTAGGTCACATGTCCATATTTCTAACTTACCGACACTTTTTTTATTTCCTAACTTATTTACACCCGAAGCACCATTTTATGCGCAAAAGGATGTTCTGATATTTTTAAAAAGTAACCGAATTGCTGTTAGACAATTCGGTGTTTCTTTTTTAACCTTTTTGCACAATTATAATCGTAGGCAAGATTAGAACTGAACTAGAGACCGTAGGTGTGGTCCTACTTATAGTCTAGCGGATACATGTGGGATTGCCTAAATCTATGATGCAAGTAGGTCAAAGTCGACTGCGTAACACCCCCCTTTGTAGGCAAGGTTTAGTCCTCTAAACCTATTTTAAATTTTCTAGGTTTGATTGATTTCATTGAGTTCACTAATGGTTGAGCAGATGCAGTGTAGGTTACAATTTGTGGGGTGATTTGATTTTTTGTTTAAATTCAGAATAAACAAAGTTTTTTAGTTAATAATACCCTAATCAATTCGAAGATGCCACATTTGTTTAATGCCCATAAGAATGTTAACAATAAAGAGAAGTATCCCACATACTTAAGCCAGTCTAAACTGGTTTCTACCTATGTTTTCATACGTCGATGATTGGCTATATTTTTGAATGTATTTTCGGTGTCATCTAAACTTAAGCGGGCTTGTTTAAGTTCTTCATTGTCTATCTGTTTAGGGAGTTGGATTAATTTTTGTTCCAATTTCTTTAAGTCCTGCTCGTCGTAATTAATGTCGTAACTTATATTGATCCAATAAGTTTGTTTTTCTTCTAAATGTTTGGGTAAATCTATTTGATCATAATTATTATATAATTTACAATCATTACCTTCTATTTCAATGGGATTAATAATTTCTACAGTTGTTAAATTATTATCGCAACTTATATCCAATTTGGTTTTAACAAGAGGGATTATAATTTATCCATTAGAGATAGGTACAAAAGTTTTTTATGGAGTAAGTACGGAGATAGATTACAGTTCAAATCGAAGTATCTTTTAAAGAGGCTTGCTTCACATCAAAAAATGTTCGACACGTATTTTTTTATACGTGCCCATAAGTCCATTTAAGGGGTGAAACCCACCCTTGAAGTTCACCCCTAAAAACACATTTTTTTTAATTTCTCGAATACAATTCGTAATTTTTTACTGGAACAAAGTGGGTAAAACTTGTTATTGAAAAGCACATATTTATGCATTATTTTTGGTCATCAGACTCGCAAACCCCGTTTTTTATTAATGAAAAACTATATTTGATGGCCATTTTTTTCACTAAACTCATTCCAAAATCTGTTGAATCTTGACAAAATTAATTGTTTTATGCACAATAATCAAAAATAAAGTTGACCTGTTCTGGCATTTTCAAAAAAAAAATCCCTTGAGGGGGTGAGCTACCCCTAACATTTATACTCTAATATTTCGTTATTCCATTACTATATCATGGTGTAAAACTCTTGGATACTATTAAAATTGTTAAGTAAAGTTGATGTAGTTTGAAATTTTCTGTAATCAGCCCTTACAAATGAATTCATCCCTAAAATTCAATCACAAGTATTATTTTTTCATTACTTAAAAATACCCTTGGACTATTCAGTGGCGTAAAACGTGTAATAATTTTAGGTCACATCCTTGGTATTGAATTAGAATTCTTTACCCCACTAATGTATCAACCCCTATTTTTCAATAAAAAAATGACACCCTTTTCAATATGAAAATACTAGTTTTTTGAGTTTGACGAAAAAATTTTGGCAATATGCACAATATCCAAATACGAAATCGACTGTTCTCACCTTAATAAAAAAACTATAATAAGGGGTGAACCATTCCCACAGGAGATATTGTCGTATCTCCGTGATTTTATTCTTTTTCTATGGGACTTTCAAAGGTAATAAAAAATTAATGATTCAAAGTACAAAAAAATTTTCAGAAATTTAATATTTTAATAGTTATGAGTTTTAATGTTACTTTTTATAATCCTGGCAATAATGATAATCATTAAAAAAATGTTTCAAGCATAATGATTTCTTACACCAAGAGCATCTTACAATTGCTGGGTTAGAGCAACCAGGAACTTCACAACGCTCATTACAATCATTACCAAAACTAAAATCTACGGGGTTATAAAATTCATTTGGCTTTGATTCAACGTAGCCACTTTTATATCATGAATATTTGAATAGGTTATTGTATCGAGGAGATGACAATTGATTATGTACCAAGGATTGGATTTTTATAATGTTATTTCTTTTATGAAGTTCTATATTCTCATTCATTAATGATACACTATCCTCGAAGCGATGGGCGTAATTTTTCCACACTCGGAAGCCGAAAGCATCTAGTGGCTGAATTTTGCCTGTTGTTCCTTTTGGAATTATTTTTACATCAACAATTTTGTTTGGAGGTGCTGCTTCCTTTTACAGCATCAGGGCAATGCCCACTCCACGAATCAATTAATAAGACACTTGAATGCCCAACATTGGGAAAATACACATCCTTCAGCCATGTTTTGAAATGTTCTGTAACCATTGAAAAAACTCATTTTTATTCACATGACATAAGTTAAAAACTGTAATCATCAATAATAAATATCATACCTGAACTCAGTTTGCCAGAAGCGGAAGGCATCACGTAAATATGTGATGGCTTGAATAATTTGGATTCTACTACCGATCCAAAGGTTCCTTTACTTTCTTTTAAGACAATGAATAATGGGGAGAGCAGTCTCCCATCACCTGATATGAGTGGTTGAATTGTGTAACTGTGAGTCGTCGAACTTACAGATTCTACAAGACATTCAATTTGCTTTTCGCCTTCACAAGCTAGTGTTCTTCCCGAGTGCATTTCAATTTGAAATCCTCTCTGATGTGAATTGTAAATTGATTCCAAACCTTTGCTTTTAATTATTTTTTTCACATCTGAAACAAAATCATCAGCTGCTTTTTGTAAATATTCTCTCCCTTCAACAGT
>NC_046658.1:4337765-4352856 GCF_010883055.1 Belonocnema kinseyi
CTTATCTTGTTATTTTAAGCTGTTTACTTCTATTAATTTGTTTTCCAAGCGTTTATACGTTTATTCTTCGTATGAATTTATTCGATAGTTAGTTAGTTCTTCCTGCTTTGAATCATTAATTTTTTATTAACTTTGAAAGTCCCATAGAAAAAGAATAAAATCATAGAGATACGATAATATCTCCTGTGGGGCTGGTTCACCCCTTATTATAGGTTATTTTTATTAAGGTGAGAACAGTCGATTTCGTATTTGGATATTGTGCATACTGCCAAGATTATTTTCGTCAAACTCAAAAAACTAGTATTTTCATATTGAAAAGGGTGTCATTTTTTTATTAAAAAATAGAGGTTGATACATTAGTGGGGTAAGGAATTCTAATTCAATACCAAGGATGTGAACTAATATTATTAGACGTTTTACGCCACTGAATAGTCCGAGGGTATTTTTAAGTAATGAAAAAATAATACTTGTGATTGAGTTTTAGGGATGAATTCATTTGTAAGGGCTGATTTCAGAAAATTTCAAACTACATCAACTTTACTCAACAATTTTAATAGTATCCAAGAGTTTTACACCATCATATAGTAATGGAATAACGAAATATAAAAGTATAAATGTTAGGGGTAGCTCACCCCCTCAAGGGATTTTTTTTTGAAAATTTCGGAACAGGTCAACTTTATTTTTGATTATTGTGAATAAAACAATTAATTTTGTCAAGATTCAACAGATTTTGGAATGTGTATAGTGAAAAAAATGGCCGTCAAATATAGTTTTTCATTAATAAAAAACGGGGGCTGCGAGTCTGATGGCTAAAAATAATGCATAAATATGTGCTTTTCAATAACAACTGTTACCCACTTTGTTTCAGTAAAAAATTACGAATTGTATTCGAGAAATTAAAAAAATGTGTTTTTAGGGGTGAACTTCAAGGGTGGTTTTCACTCCTTTAATGGGCTTATGGGCACGTATAAAAAAATACGTGTCGAATATTTTTTGATGTTCTACAACATATCACAATTTCAAGAAAATCGGTGAGGTACACCTCGTGTACCTTCCTTGTAAGTCATGGTCAGGTATAATAGACAAATAGTGCTCACCCTTCTTTTCAGGAATAGGGGTGATTTTTTGTAGGGATTCTTCTTCTTTTTCTGAAACAGGTATGTCTAGAATATAAGTAAAGAGTCCTGGAACTATTGCTACAGAGAGCGTGCTAATATCAAGGATGTACTGGTAATTTTCTTCTATTTTGTCAAAGTGATAACGTGTTCTATGGTGTTCTTCGAATTCCTGTAGCATATTTTTTAAGATTGTGGGTGTTAAAATTTGCGGATGTGCTATCCCGTGTTTGCTGTCATTAATGGCGTCAATGGCAGTGTCAATGTCTTCGTTCATTTCGTCTATTGACAGTGTAATCAATATAAGTTTGGTATTAACAAAATTATCTTTCGTGTTATTCTTTATTGTTTGTCCTAATTTTTGTGCCAATCCAATTTCTTTTCCTATTTCTTGTATTATTGATAAATATTCGGTTGACAAGGAATCTAATATTAATTTAAGAATTTTTGTATGATTTGATAACACTGATGCTATTGCTTTATTGTCGGTATATAATTTGTCAAATTCAGAATTTATTTCTGTCAAATCAGATTCAGATAATGTTCCAAATAATGTTTAAGAGATATCGCTGACGAAGTTAGCTAATCGCCTTTTATGCCTTTGTTTCACAAGTAACTTGTGAAGGATTGTAATTTTAGAAGTTAATCGGTTGTATGTTCCTTTGACTAATCTTAATTCTTCTTTTGGTGCACATGAGAATCCGCGAGCTCGTTCAGCTAGGGTTAAGGTATGATCTATTGCTTCTAGCCTTTGTTCTGTTGTGGTTAAATTTATCCCTATAATTAGTCTCCATTCTTCATGGTAAAGATGTACCTTTTTTACCTCTTCAACATAGACGTTGCCCTTTAATTCTTCCAATACGTAATACGCTTTAGTAGCGGTTACTATTGCGCAGATTAGTAATAATACCATCATCTGTAAAGTAAGGCATTTTTTGGTCAATATGAATTCGAATTATTTTGTCTTTATTCCTTAGTCTGATATTGTTATTATCTATTAGATATATTACTTCATATGGACCTTTCCATTAGAATCTAGTTTATTTGTTTTGGTATTGTTTTTAATTTTTATTTTATCGCCTGGTTTGTAAATCGGGGGTGTTCTTACTATTCCTTCGTCTAAGCGTTTTTTAGTTTTTTCCTGTTCTAATTCTATTGTCTCCCTCATTTTCGTAATATTGCGGTCGTGTTGCAGTTTCCATTTTTTAATCAAATCTTGGTATGTAAGGTTGGTTGATGGAACTATTGTAGATGGGATGTTAGGTTCTCTGCCAAAAGTGGCTTCGAATGGTGTTGTTCCTAAAGTTGTGTTTGTTGTTCAGCATTCTTTCAATATTACCGTTTGATTGAGGATGAAATGCTGTTGTTTGTATATGTTGAATTCGAAGTGCTTCTTCAAATTGCTGCATTAGTTCAGATAGGAAGTTTTGTCGTTGATCAGATAAAATGGTTTTAGGTGCACCAAAGATATAGATATAGTGTTCTAAAAGTCCATCGATGATTGAGTTTGATGTTTCGTTCTGTAGTGGTAACAGGACGGTGTACCTTGTTAACCTGTCTTGGATACTCAATATGTATTTAGTACCTTTTCGAGTTTCTGGTAAAGGTCCAAATATTTCTAGGGCGATTTTATCATCAGGGTTTGTTGGGATATCAGGTAATATGCTGGATTCTTGGTTGGTTATTCTGGTAGTTTTTTGTATTTGACAAATGGGGCATTTCTTAACGTAATTCTTAATTTGTTCGTCCATTCCTAACTATATCCCAATTTTCTTTGATCGTTCCAAAGTATTCTTGTCTCCTAAGTGAGGCAAGTGGGCTTCTTTCATAATTTGTTCTTTTTCAGCTTTAGTGAGCTCTCGAGTATTTGAGAAACATAAATGGAAACCTGTATCTGGATAATAATTCGATAGAAATTGTATTAGTTCTTGAATTAGTTCTTTTTGTACAGTAGTGAATAATGGATCTCCAAATTATAGTCGTACCAAAGTCAGTTTTTTATCTTTAATTTCGTCTATAATCCAAGCTAAGTGTTTTAGCCAGTTTTATTCTTCATATTTCGGCATACTTTCTTTTGTAATTTGCTTCCATAATTTTCCTACAGCATTTGGTCTAATTTTTACTCACTCGTTGGATACGGGATTCAATCGCCATTCCATTAATTCCTTGTACCAGTTAACTTGGGGATTTTCAGGTATTTCTTGTAACGTTTCCTCCGCGTCAGAATCTGTAAAAGAATCTGATTTTTCTCCGTTGAGTATCTTAACTTTTTCTTGTGGGTTTAATGTTTTAATTTCAGTGATTTTGGGTTTTGTTGTTATAGGTTCTGGCGTTTCTAGTTGTCTAGAGGTAGGTCTACGTAAAATTTCGATTTCTTCAATTTCAGGTAGTTTTGCTTCTAGTTCATCTATGAGGGCATCTTGAAAGGCTTCTTGTAATACATCTTTTTCTCGGCTAAGGAAAAGTTTTGATAAACAGTCTGCAGCTTTATTTTCCTTCCCTTTCACGTGTTGTACTTCGCAATTGTATTCTTCTAGTCTTAACCTCCATCTCAATAGTCGTGAACTAGGGTCTTTTAAATTATGGAGCCATAAAAGGGCTTTGTGATCAGTTTGAATCTTGAAGAGTTTTCCAAGTAGATATTGTCTTAATATTTTAGCCGCCCATACTATGGCTAATAATTCCTTTTCGCTAGTACTATAGTTTTCTTCAGCTTTATTTAATGTTCTTGATATAAATAAACAAGGATGTCCTTTTTGTGATGATACTGCACCTAATCCGTGGTTAGAAGCGTCTGTTGTTAGGATAAATGTATCTTGGAAATCTGGGAATCTTAAAATGGGTGATTTACATAATGCTTTCTTTAAAGAGTTAAAGCTTTCTGTACATGTAGGTGTCCAATTAAAAATAGTGTCTTTTTGTATTAATTTTGTTAATGGTTTCGCTATAGATGAAAAGTTTTTTATAAATTTCCTATAGTAACCGGCGAGTTCTAGAAATGGTTGAACCTGCTTAACGTTTTTAGTTCAGGTCTTAGATATTTACACTTAGAAGGTTCCAATTTTAATTTGAGTTGTTTGATTCTTTCGAAAACGGTACCTAAATTTTTGTTATGCTCTTCAAGGGTTTCTCCAAATATTACAATATCGTCAATATAGACAAAGCATTCTTTTCCTATGAGTCCCCTAAATGCGTTGTCCATGATTCTTTGGAATGTGGCCGGGGCATTTTTGAGACCAAAGGGCATTCTGCTATATTCATAGTGTCCACGAGGAGTGGAAAACGCTGTATATTTTTTTGATTCTTCTAACATGGGAATTTGGTGAAACCCAGCACTCATGTCAAATGCTGAGAAATATTTTGCTCGTCCGAGTTGATCCAAAATATCATCTATGACTGGTAATGGAGAGGTATCTTAGTCTGTATCCTTATTCAGTTGTCTATAATCGATAACCATTCTGATTTTATTCCCTTTTTTAGGAACTACCCAGAGTGGTGAATTAAAAGTTGATTGCGAATGCCTAATTATTCCTTTTTCTAAAAGTTCTTGGGTATGTTCTAAAGCAAATTCTTTGTGACCTTCAGGAAGTTTGTGCGACCTTAGATTAACTATTTTGCCTGAATTTAGTGTGATTTCGTGATGTGTTAAGGTGGTACAGGGTAAAGGGTCACCAGGTAAAGTAAACACTTCCTGATATATATGAATAATCTTGCATATTTGATTTCTTGTGTTCGGTTTGATACGTGATAATTGTATAATTTTTTCAAGTTCCACGATCCTGGTTAATCTTGTTTTGTCTAGTATCCTTTGCTCCTTGCTTTCTCCTTTTTTTTGAGTCTCGTCTCGAGACTGTATTTTTTAAATTTTTTCATTTTAATCGTTTTTGGTATTAGGATAGGATTTGTGGAATAATTATTTATTGGAACACTAATTTCGTGATTTTTATGGTATAAATTCCACCGGGAATTAGTTCACTTTCTTCAAGCCAAACATTTCCGTCTTCTTCTTCTACTTCTATTCTGCAGATTATAGAAGTCTTTGTTGCTACGTTTGTTGCCATTTTTATATAAGGGCATTTTTATGTCATCTAGAATTAGGAATTTTGATGTTATGGCATACCTTTGATATTTTTTAAAGTAAGGTAGTCCAATAATTCCGGCTTCTGGTAGAGGGAATTCATCATCCACTAAATGGAATAAATGTTTCTTCTTTGTATATGGTATGTAAGCTACTTCTGATGATTGGTGTCGATCATTACCCATTGCAAAATTTTTAAGAAATTTTATTTTTTCGAATTTATCCGGTAATTCACTTTTCTTTATAATGTTAATCGATGCTCCTGAGTCAACTAGTAAGTTATATTCTGTGCCATTTCTTCCTCTTCCTCTAATGGATAGTAGTTGTCCGCACATTGTTGAGACTCGGCTGAGTCCTCGTATTCTATCTGTTCCATTCTTTCTTCTTCTGTCAGTGAGTTGCTGTCTATCATATTGTCTTCTTCTCGAATAGTCCTTATTTGGGGTGGTCGTTTGAAAGATTGACCGTACGGAAAATTGGTAGGTCTCACTGAGCATTGCGCTGCAAAGTGGCCAAGATTTCCGCATTTATAACACTTCATTTTGGTTCGGTCGACCAGTGCGATATTCTGATTAGGAAGTCTTGGTGTTGTATTTGCTTGAGGCCGTGGAGTTTGTGGTGGTATGGTTCGATGTACATGAACACTCATTGATGGTCGTGGGATTACTCTTTGCTGTGTTGGGTGAGCTTCTTTAAACCATATCTCGGATTCTATTGCCATGTTTTGGGCTTCTTGCAGGTTAATAGGATTCTGTACTTTAATTTGCAATCCAATCTCTCTTCTGATATTTAATATGTATCTTTTTGTACTTTCTTTTTCTTCAATATTTATTGCTATTTTTCTTTCTTTGGAACTAGAATTTTCTGACTCTACTGCATATTTAAGTTCATTGACTATTTGTCTAAACCTTAAGGTAAAATTTTGAGTTGTTTCATTTATTCCCTGCTTACAGCTTTCAAGTTTACTTCTTAAGGCTGAAACTGATCCAATCTGTTTGAAATTATGTCTTAAAGCACAATACAAGTCATCATATTCGCGAATAGTGGAGTATCTTATTGCTCGCTCAGCATTTCCTTGGATTTTTTCTGCAATTATACAATCTAAAAGTAGGCTAGACTGAGAACACTGTTTTTGAGTTTTTGTAACAGACTTAATAAAATCTTCTATTCCCATATCGTTTTGTCCGTTTAGGACCTTGGTTGTTCGAATTATGTCTTTTGCAGGTATATTTTATTCCAGTGGTTGATTTTCATGTTTATTATTTTAGTGAGATGTCTTAAATGTAGTTCCTGTTTTTGAGAATGCACAGGTGGGCCTTATAGGATGCCCTTGGGTAACTTTTTCGTCTTCACTGTCTGAACCATCTCTATCTGATGTAATAATATCATCATCGTCATCGTCCCTGTCTGTTACTACTTTTCCTTTCACTCCGCATTCTTCAGCTATAGATTGTATTTCATTGAGTCGTTTTTGGGTTTCCTTTGCTAGTGTTGAAACGTTTATTTTTAGTCCGCTTAGTTCGGCTAGTATAGTTCGTAGGAGGTCATCTGTTCCCATATTAGAGGGGGATACAGATCTTTGAGGCGTTCCTTCAGGCATTTTTATTTTTCGAAAGGGAAAACTAGATTCGTCTATTACGTATGCGTCGGAGTCTATCTTGTCTGTAGAGTACTCTGAGTTATTTTTTCTATAGTTGGAGAAAGCCAGTGTGACACTTTTGTTCTAAATTCCCCGTAATGGTCTTATTTGCGTGATATAAATTTCCCGTTTAAACCTTAATTTGTTGGCATCGTGCTACAACAATGCCAAGAAACTTCAGGTACTGTTTGATTTATTGACGGACACAGAGGCCAGGGAGCACCATAAGCACCATTTCTTGCTTCGTGTTAAGTTGAGTATTGTATACTACGTTGATCTGCTGTTGTCATTCGACGAAAATGAGGACTCCGTTGATGGTTTGAAGATGAGAGCTGCCTTGTGGACTTCGTTGATGATTTCCAAGATGAGGGCTACGTTGAGGACTTCGTTGATGATTCCAAGATAAGGGCTGGGTTTGTAGACTTCTTTTCTTCCCATCCGCCTATTTGCGGGCCTCGTAGGGTTTTTACCGCTGTATATTGCGTACCCTTTCAATTTTCCAATTAAATTCAATTACTGGTTAACGGGCTTTTCCGTGGAGAAAGTCCGGGTTCTTTCTAAGGTTCGTCACTTTGATAGTTCTTGTTGGATAGTCTAATTATTTCCGTAGGAATTACTACCGTTGAAAACTATCCTGGCAGGATCGCCAGAAATGTTATGCGCAAAAGGATGTTCTGATATTTTTAAAAAGTAACCGAATTACTGTTAGAAAATTCGTTGTTTCTTTATTAACCTTTTCACACAATTATAATCGTAGGTAAGATTAGAATCGAACTAGAGACCGTAGGTGTGGTCCTACTTATAGTCTAGCGGATACATGTGGGATTGCCTAAATCTATGACTCACGTGACCCACTAATTACATGGGAGACATGTCGATAGTTGTATAAAGTTTCAATATTTGTAGGCACGTAGTCTACAAATATTGAAACGATGGGTACTTTTGCGGAAAACCTGCAGATCGAAAGTACAATGTCACTCATGTATTTTACATGGACGATCTTAAAATCTATGCTAAAAACAAAGAGCAACTACATCTAGCTCTAGGGATTTTCGAACGATATACTAAGAAACTAGGAATGGAATTTGGGTTAGACAAATGCGCTAAGATTTATTTAAAGCGAGGACAACTGAATATCATTCCTGAAGACCCTGAGCTCGTGGATAGAAGTGCTATACGACACTTTTACGCTAGCGAGACTTATACATACCTGGGCGTGCCACAGAGCCACATTCAGGATGTGACATCCACAAAGGATACTCTACGAAGCAGATACAAACGTCTCATCCAGCAGATTCGGTCTTCCGAATTGTCAGCGAGAAACAAAGTATCTGCAACGAACATGCTTGCTGTTCCGGTACGTAAACAAAAGCATGCATCTTAAGTCTTCTGTTCCACGGCTCTACGTCTCACGCCGGCAAGGTGGTCACAGAATATTGAATCTTGAATGTCTTTACAACAGGATTATTCTGGATACAATAAGCACGAAGAAGGGACAAAGGAGCGTTTCTGTACAAAGCAGCGGTGGAGGCTGCTGAAATACTCGGACCTAACTTCAGTATTAGGGCTAAGCAATATTCATAAAATCTTATCCACCTCGAGTACGCACTCTTTAAAGCCCGGATTAGGAAATCACAAGAGAAAAACTTCCGTGAACAGCTGCTCGATAAGAAGATGCACGACATCTTCCACATAAATGTGGAGGATCAGTCAATGTCGTGTGGGATAACTTTTGCTTTCTTTCAATCACCCGCATTGAAATCTGACACGAAGGGTTTCATTTTGGCATGCCAGGACGGTGTCATTTCCACCTTAACATACCGTGGCCACATTTTGAGCCAAGACATTCCCGATGGTAGCTGCAGAGCGTGCCACGCACACCCCGATCAATTAGCACACATACTATCTAGTTGTCCAACTAATGCTGGAACGACCTGCATCCAAAGGCAAAATGCGGCACTAAGAGTGCTTTATTACCATCTCTGTCACTCTTACTGCATTAACCTTAATATCGCTTTCCTGAATGCTCCTAGGGAAATAGAGTCAATTGCCGAGAATGATAAGTGCCGTATATACTGAAACTTTATACTCACGACAATCGTTTCTATTGCATACTCGACGCATGAAATAATTCTTCTTGACTTCGACAAGCGGACCATGCTCGTTATCGAATTTTCGGAACCAGCTGACAGAAACATCATAGCCAAGGAGAATGAGAAGAACGAGAGGTATAAAAACCTTATAAGACAGTTGCGACGAATGTACTTGGAATATTATGCTTAACTAATCGTTCTTATCATAAGTGCTCTTGAGGTTGCCAATCTTTCACTAGTTAATAGCCTGAAAAGCATCCCTGCATTTTAACAATATGCTAAAACACTTTAGGGAAAATTTCAGAAGGCGGTCGTCCTTGGGTCGCTCCGTATCCTCACGATGCACGAGACTTTCTTCGGATCGTCGTATTGATTCTGTTGCAGACTGTAACCTCATATCTTACGGTCGTGAGACGTGGTTGTGGCTGAAATTTTACCGCGATTTCGCTGGGATAAAATTTTAAACTAGAGGACATTTACAAAACTAATAGATAACTGAGTTACAAATTATTATATTTCAAACAAACAATAATGGATTTTGCCAACTATTCGGAAATTCTTAGCGAGTTTTCTGGGACTGGCAAGCTACCTGCGATTAAGTAATGAATGTACGTATAGTCAGAACTTCTCTGCTGATGTGTGACTTTTCCTGAATTTTTCAAGTAAAATTTTGTTACTGCTAAAAACTATTTCGACATTAATACTTTTGCCAGATGTATTGCGATTGCTTTTATTTTAGAAAATATATTAGAACACACATATTAGTATTATTCCTATTATGAGAAAATTCATATTCAATTATCCTTACTGTTACTCAGTTGACTAATACTTAACTCTTAATAAGTTAATCAAATTAATAGATTAAAGTTATGGGATTGATTGTCAAATTAAATTTACTACATAATTTAAACTCATATTTAAACATTTATTTTAATGGGTGTTAAGATACATAAAATCTTATAAAATACAATATTATTTCAAAAATAAAATAATTTAATTATGAAGTTTTATTATTTGATTATAATTTATTTAATTCATAATTAAGTGCACAAAACATAATAATTCACGAATTATTGTTTGCTCAATAAAATAACCGTGAGGGAGGTTTTAGGGATTCTATAAAATCTAACTCTAGATGTGAAAACTCGAAATCGCTATTCTACACGCAAGAACTCTACATGGTCATATTTTCTAACAAATACATTATTTTTAATTTTAACTCACAAGGGGAAGGTCTGGGATAGTATAGTTTCATGAAACTTTGACGAAATGAAAATTTCCATAAACTTTGGAAACGTTTCGAAATTTTCAGTTTCAAACATTCGGGCGGGAAAATTCAAAATATGAAAAAATATTATCAAGTATTTATTATCAATATTGAATAGTATTCTTTGTGTGTTGAAGCGAATCTTTTAGAATAATATTCCATATTTTGACCCAAAAGCTCTTCATCCGACCGTTCTGGCTCTTTATTTTCTTCTAATGCGATCTACATGTCATCTAGTTTATCTGCTGGAACGTTTAGTTCACAAAAATTGTGAGCTTCCGTATTCTTTTCTCACTCTTCAGCCTTCGGTGATTTTTGCTTTCGATTACCAATATTATCATCACCTATAGTATCTATGTTTTCTTTATTATCCGGATCAGCTAAATCAGGATTAGAAGTACACGTTTTCGTACTTATTTCTTGTTTGACTACTGCCGGGCAATTTTCGCACAAGTCTTTGAAATGAAGAATCATTTTCACCGTATTCCTTCGATTTGTCCACGTGCAAAAATTGCATTTAACTTTTGGAACACGTCCTTCACTAACGTAGTGCATAAAGTACTTGTACACACAGTGATTTTAAAACACTATGTCTTAAATCTTACCCGGTACTCGTACGCGATAATCGCGCCAAAACTCGTATTTGTTTGTGTTTGCTCGTATTTTAAAGCTTTCAAGTTTCCATACGATTATTCGATTCAAAAGCGCCATTAAATGACCTAACCTCAACCTGACACCCTAGCGGAAATATCCGAAAGAATCGAAAAGAAAATACCTTTGCGATCCTTTCCAATTTCTATGTGAACTTTGCTTCTGTTTCTTTCTGAACACTTTCTCTTTTCGAAGCTTTCCGATGGCTTTCCGAACTTTTGCGAAGTGTCTTACTCCATTTATTTCTTTCTGAACCTTTCCGGTCTGAGGTTTGAAATTAAAAATGAGGTTCCGTGAGCATAATTAGAAAGAGTATCGTATTTAAGTCGACACGTGTCACATCTTTTTTGAAAATATTAATTTTTGAAAGTTATGGCTACCTTCACTGATTTATTAGCATTAGTTAGCGGCACGTCTCTTATCTAGCAACGCTGGCCTGAAAATAACGTGTCTGCTGGGGACTCCGCTACTGTGGGGTTCTAATATTTCGGCTAAACAATTTTTTTAAATAATAAAAACAATTATATTTTTTATTATTATTTATTTCAATTAATTACACAGTCACACAAAAAAAAGTGTGCGGATCTGGTAACAAGACACACATATTCCCATGGATTTTGGAGCGCTGCATTCAAATTCGGTATCAAAAATCACCCATCACGTCATGGTTGAGCCATAACCTCAAAAAATGACGAAAAATTATGCACTGAGGCAAATAAATTTTAAAATAATGCCAGTGATGCAAATTTTCAATTCAAAAACATGTCGACAACTGTGAAGGATCAACCCTTGCCTGATATCAACTTATTTAACATAACTTTATCCAACAGAACCTGACCTCACCTAACCTGAATTAACAGAAATTTATTGAACTACACGTAAAGCTCTGGAAGCATATTTTCCCAGTAGCAAATGTGAGCTACATCGAATGGGTCAACTCGAGCCTAAACTAGGAATAAATCTAACCTAGCCTAACCTAACCTCACGAAACACAATTAAACTGATTGTGTTGTACCGTTGTGTTTGCGGTACGCTGGCAACCCTGTTCTTGTGTATAGTATAAATATATCCCTTAAGGTTAAGAAAAGCAGAGAGAAAAATTTTTTGAATAAAACTGTTATTCATTTGCATGTTTAAGTTACAGTTCTACATTTTAATTGATACAAACATTGTCAGGTTAATTGAAATGGGGTCAATTCTACTTATAGTTCTAAGTTTCTTTAAATGAGTAATGTGTGTCTAAATTTTTAACCACCTGTAGTACAATTAAATGAATTTTATTGTGTTACAACGCGAACACTTAAGTTAAGTTGTGTTGCGTCAAGCAAAATTTCGTTAGGTTCTGTTAAGTTAGATTCATTTGTAGGTTAAGATCGAGTTAACATACTAAGTATAGCACACATTTAAGACTGAGAACCGTACGCTTACACAGCTACACGTGTGGTTGAATTGCATTCGGCTAGGTTAGGTTAGGTCAGGTTTTGTTAGGTTAGGATAAGTTAAACCTCTATGTAGGTTAAGCCGAAACTGAATGAAACGGTACAACAGACACAAAGGGACAAGACATAGAGTTTAATTGTGTTACGTAAAGTTAATTTAAGTTAGGTTAGGGTTTTTTAGGTTAGGATAGGTTTGACCTCTTTGCAAGTTAAGCCCAAGCTGATTCAAACGGTGCCGCAAACACAACGAGACAACACAACCAGTTTAATCGTGTTTCGTGAGGTTAGGTTGGGTTATGCTAGACTAGGTTAGATTTATTTCTAGGTTACGCTGGAGTTGACCCATTCGATGTAGCACACATTTGCTACTGAGAAAATATGCTTCCAGAGCTTTACGTGTAGTTCAATAAATTTCTGTTAATTCAGGTTAGGTGAGGTCAGGTTCTGTTGGGTAAAGTTATGTTAAATAAGTTGATATCAGGCAAGGTTTGATCCTTCACAGTTCTCGACATTTTTTTGAAGTGAAAATTTGCATCATAGGAACCATAGGAATACGTGTGTCTTGTTACCAGATCCGCACACTTTTTTTGTGTGGCTGTGTTATTAAATGTCAGTTTGATATATACAGGGTGTCCCAGGCTCAAGTTTCACAACTTATATTGCTATATAAGAAATAAAAAAATCCTTTTCTAAAAATCAGTGGAAGTTTACATTTTTGAGTTATTATATACTCAGGATGAACTAATCACGAGCGAGGCATAAAAAGTTGTTCGTCTGTAAGCAGTAGTTCAACGCGGTGTAGTGACCTCTGTTCTCCCGTCTTTAACCCTATCTCGACGTTTGCTTTAATAACAATACGTTGCCTCTCGCTCACGCACGCCAGACTTTTTATTCTGCGGTCCTGATTGGTCTAGAATAATTTTTTTGTGCTCAAAAACTAAAACTTAAATTGATTTTTGGTTAAGAAGTTTTCGATTTATTTATTTTATTTGTATACAATATATAAGTCCACGCAATTTAGCCTGGGACACCCTGTATATCCATTAACCTGACGCGTTGCAACCTTTTTTGCGCAGCCGGTATTGAATATGTTTGCACAAAAAAATTTTAAAATGTATTTCAAGAGTGTAAAATGTATTTCAATGTATAGCCATTAGTTTAATTGAAGTTAGTTAAAAAAATGTTTGAAATAAAAAGTAAAAAAAGTGAGTTTTTTCACTTAAAATTCATAACTCACGCAGTTTGTTAATATTCTCACTTAAAAATTTAGAGATGTACTCTTAAGATACTGTACTCTAAGAAAAAAATTATTTAAATATTAATTCTTACAAACGAGGTATTTGCAGGTAAGTCGTTAATTTCTTCCCATAACTGCTGGCCTATGCAGGCTCAGCCAAAGTCCGGAGTAAAAAGAAAACCTTTGGGGTTTACTTTTCCCGCTGCACAGTGGGCTGGCTCGGGCATTTAAAATTGAAAGTAGTCTACATGTCGCAATTGTAAACGCACTTGAAAGTTTTTTTTAGTAATCATCAGCATTAAATTTGTAAGAAAACGTATCAAGTATATTTATCAATTTTTGTTTTCATATAAGTATTTATTCAAAGCCAGTTTTTTTTTATACATAAAATATAAAAATAAACTCGATATGTGTCATATTTAACGTAGTTTCTTTCTAAATTCGAAATACGCGACGAGTTTCTTGAAATTTTGAATACACAATATTTGTCTTCGAATTTGATTTTCATCGCTTGTTTTTTTGCTACGTCAGCCATCGTTAAGAATTTTGAAAGTCGTTTTCAGGCTGACTAAGTAGGTGTATCAATCCCTAAATAAAAGGGCGGTGGGAGCGAGAAAGTGGATAGATAAAATTTTTCCATTAGTTACGAAATTAATACGAAATTAGAAAGAAGTTTTGTTTTGAAGTGTTATTGCTAAACCATTTTTAAACCAGATATTCAACATAACTATTTTAATCAAAGACCGATTTTTTATTTGTCACACTAAATCTTAGTAGCATTGTCTAAGAAGTGATTTTCGATCCCAATAAATTAATACATTAATGTTAATAATAAATTTTAAAAACGAAACAACTGTTACTGGCTCTTTCTTTCCTGGAAAGTTGGTTTTTACAATAAAGATTTCAGTTTTTCTTTATCTACATAATTTTAGAGTTTATCTTTTATAATAGAAAGTATTTTACATGTATATTGAATAATTTTTTATTAAATAAAACAATTATAAACTATAATGGTTATTAATAATTCCATTATTGTTATTAATAATCGATTTATTACATATAATAGACTGGTGCCTTGTATGGACTATCTATCAATAAATTCGCATTAAATGATCGGCTTTTCTTGAAAAGGCTTGAATTCGGAAACTATTCACACCTTAGAACAATAAAAATATTAAAAATGAATTATTAAAAAAAATTGTTGTTAGAAAAAAACATGCGTTAAATAAATAATTATATTAAAACAAAAATTTATAAATATACTTAATAAGTTTTTTTAAAAATGTAATGCTGATCATTACTAGAAAAAAAACTTTCAAGCCCGTTCAAAATTGCAACCTGTAGACTATTTTCTATTGTAAACGCCCGAACCAGCCCACCGTGCAGCGAGAAAGGTAAGACCCAAAGGTTTTCTTTTTACTCCGGACTTTCCCTGAGCCTGTCCAGCACTTCGCGATTTGATTAGGCAAAGTCTGAAGTGAAAGTGCTACTTCGGACTTTGCCTGACATCGCTCAGTCAATTCGCGGAGGGACTAGACTGACTGCGGTGTGACGGCTCATCGGACTTTGCCT
>NC_046658.1:4352956-4361238 GCF_010883055.1 Belonocnema kinseyi
GTCTCAGCTATCTCACGCACTTTTAATCTGCGGTCTTTCAGCACTATTTGATGGATTTTTTCGATCGTACCTGGAGTTGTGACCTCAACAGGGCGTCCTGAGTGAGGCACGATTTTCCAGCTTTTCCATTTTTAAGAAAAACACAGAGGCGTCTTGTTCAGTGTGCTCTGAAACCTAAACTAACATGGCGATCGGGCTGAAACTATAGCTACAAGCTATCTAAGGATGTTACTATAGAACGCCACCTCAAGGTAGGCCTAGTTCGGCCATCTCTTGGTCAGGCCGGAAACTTATCAATCCACCCTCGTACCTCTCTTTCTTCTCATTTTCCTTGGCTATGATGTTTTTGTTAGATGCTGCCGAAAATTCGATAACGAACATGGTTCGCTTGTTAAAGTCAAGAAGAATTATGTCAGGCATCGATTGTGCATGTGTACTAAATACATATGACGGTATGTTAAGATGGAAATGACCGTCTTGACATGCCAAAATGAAACTCTTGTGCCAGACTTCAATCCGGGTGATTTAAGGAAAGCAAAAGTTAACTCTTACGACATTGACTGATTCTATAGATTTCTGTGGAAGATGCCATGCATCCTCTTATCGAGGAGCTGCTCAAGGAAGTTTTTCTCTTGTGCTTTCTTAATCCGGGCTTTCAGGAGTTAGTACTCGATATAGATAAGATTTGATGCATTTTGCTCTACCCTAATACTTAAGTTAAGTCCGAGTATTTCAGCAGCCTCCACCGCTGCTTTGTACAGAAACGCTCCGTTGCCCACTTCTTCATACTTCCTGACCATTTTGAAAAGAGGGTCTCTTCCATTTGCGACTCTATGAGCTGTATCCAGAATAATCCGCGATTACCTAATATATATATATGGGGCAGAATATGTCAAGTGTGCAGGGTATTCATAAAGAAAAATTTTTGTTTTCTTGACTTTTTTTTTATCGTGCGTTATTTGGCATAAGATTTTTATTTTCGTGTGTCCTTTGAAATTTTGTAAATGCTATAACTCCAATAATTTTTGATTTTATGAAAAAAGTCATAAGTATAAATTGTTTGACTTTTTGAATACTATGAATAACCGTTCAGAGAATTTTTAATATCAAAAAAGTGGTCTCAAGAATATTCAAAATGAGCCCACTTTTTGAATTTTTATCCAAAATGGCTGGATAACGAACTGGACCTTTAGTTTAGGACACTAAAGTAGTGTACCAAAGGCCAATTTAATGGATTGATTTTTTCAAAAGTCATCGTCTTCACAGACAAACATACAGACATACATACAGACATAAAAACAGACATACAGTCACATTCGTAAAAACCTGTTTCTCGGATTCAGGGGTCTCAAAACGTAGACATTTGACAAAAACTTGGGAGGAAGGGGGCAAATTTTACACAAATCTAATACCTTCTCTGATGAGAATGTAAAAACAGATTTTTTATACTCATTAAAATCATGTAAAATATCATAGCTGCCAAGGCTTGACATTTAATTAAATTGATGTAATTCGCGGATAAAACAAATTGTTGAGCGCCAGCTAATTGTATCCCAATTATCAAGGAAAATAAATCTGAATTTAAAAGCACAGACTACGCAAGGAGAGGATACATTGGGAAGACCCAAAATTAAATCGACAAAAAATAGCAATTCCAGAAATACATCATTTATATAAAGTTTGTTCTTACAGGCTTGGAACGTCAACTTTCGCTCCAATTAATCCAAACTCAGTGATGATATTCCGCTACGGTTTGAAGATTATGATAATTGATAACAATATCTACAACGAGGGGAAACCGAGCCCTCGACGAAATTCGCAAAACAATATCTTTCGACGAAGTCCTGACGAAGAGTGACGCGCGTTCGCTGTCCTCGTGGTCAAGTATTTCAATTACCGTGTGTGACTTCCGTTTGCGTATCAAGACCCTATGACCGTCAATCAGATCATGAGTGGGTCAGGGACCTGATGTACGGACGATAAATTTGAAACTACAATTGTATTTCTGAGTCTCAATGTCGACTTCTGAATGATGATTCTTATCCTGACGTCTACGGATGCTATAGTTATTGAAATTATATAATTAAATAATGGACGAGAATAATTCTCTGTCAGATCAAAAAATAGTTAATATAATTTAAGGACACATTAGACCTGGCAGTAGTCGTGCCCCTGCACTGTGGAAGTTTAAGGTGGTACCCTCGAACGTAAAAATCTAAATTTGGCAAAGAAAAAGTTGTCTGCACACTTTCTATTCTACATATTTCAAAGAGCATACAAACATTCTTTGAAATATAAATTTTTTTAAATATGTATATTTTTTAATCAATTTGAATTTTGATTTTTAAAAAATATATAATTTTTACATTCTCATCAGAGAAGGTATTATATTTGTTCAAAATTTGACCTCCACCCCCCATGTTTTTGTAGAATGTCCTTGTTTTGAGACCCGCTGAATCCAACAAACAGGTTTTTACGAATGTGTCTCTGTGTATGTATGTCTGTCTCTCTGTGAGCACGATGACTTTAAAAAAATTAACCTATTAGATTGGCCTTTGATACACTCTTTTAGTGACCTAAACTAAAGGTCAAATTAGTTAGCCAGTCAATTTGGATAAAAATTCAAAAAGCGAGCGTATTTTAAATATTTTTGAGACCACTTTTTTCAACATTAAAAAATTATATGTACGGATATTCGTATTATTTAAAAAGTCGAACAATTTATCCTAATGACTTTTTTCATAAAACTAAAAATTTCCAGAGTTATATTTACAAAATTCCAATGACATCACGAGATCGCTGCGTCGAGTTTTGCCAGCGGGGTGCCCTGTTGTCATAATGAGGCATAAAATGACAAACACAAAAATTGTATAGTTTTTCAATCAGCAAATAAAAATATTATATTCGGAATCTATGATTTTTTGCGATTCGAACGATATGCAGTGGCGAACTGGCATTAGGGCGCAGCCGGGGTTTCCCGGCTGTGTCCCCCTTCGCTGCCCCCTCCCCCCTAGCCATGCCAAGACGCCCCAAAAAGATTGTATTGTTTAAACAAATAAATAACAAATAGAAGATTTACAATTCTACTTCTATAAATTATTTATATTGAAACACAAAAAGTGGAAGGAATATTCTCGTCGTCAACTACATTGCGGAATTTTTAATTCAATTGTTTCCGATGCAATCAAAAATATATTTATTGATTAAAAATATATAGGACACATAAATGCATTTATTATGGGCGCCCGATAATATATTTATTTTTTACATATGTTAGCCTTTGATGGCGCCGATACGTAACTTGAGGGAGATCCAGATGAATTTATTTATGCAAAAAGTATGACATTTCAAGAGTTCGGATCAAAGGATATATTTCATTTTTTTGGAAATTGTAAAATATTAATATATTGTGCTATACTTCACTATAATAACTGTTATTTTATTATAATTTTAACATTTTTCGTATTTTTAATGTTGTTATTAGGAATTACTTATTTAAATCAAGGCTTAAATCTTTGCGGCAATATACTTGAAAACTTGCAGTGTATGTTATGATAAGTTTTTAATTCTTGAAAAATAATAAGAAATATGAAAAAGTTAACAATTGGTTGAACTTTTAGCCGAAAAACAATGTGCACGCTGCGCGGGCACATTCTTATCGCTTTCAAGTTGCAGCGCGTCTAGGGTGCGCGACTTTTGGTTCTTGCGCGTCGCACTCGTTAATTTTTTTACTTCACGCAGCATGCTCAGTCTTTGTACTTCCCCACATTTGGGCACACAATTTTATAAATTAAAGGTCAAACTATCGACAAAACTGTAATTTTGTAATTGCGAATTATCTTTTGTTAAAGCTTCTTCTGCTTTAACAAACACATTCTCATCACGTATCTCGTGCTTCACCCTCGATTTTTTTTCCAAAATGCCAACTTTTCTACATACGTTTAATATTATTATATGAAATGTAAATTACATTTATTTTTGTACCTTGGCCCGGGATTTAGTTATTAACAAAATTAAATTTTTTATTTTGAATGCTTTTTTCAAAACTAAAACGAAGCTTAAAATAAAAACAGCGCGTTCCATAAAAAATTATTAATAACTATTCTGGAGCTCTTCTTTAATTGACTTGTAGCTTGCATAGTTAGACCACTGACGATATGCAACTTGCAATAAAAATATTAACATTAGAATAAGTTATGGCAGATTTTAGTTTATGTTTTGTATAGTGGCATTTTTAGATTAAAAAACTAGTTTTCAACAAAATAATGCTTAATGGTAATAGCATATATATTGTGACGGGGCATTATAGACCCTGCACAAAAACATAAGAAAATAAACATTAAAGGAATACCCCAACCTCGGAACTTCTGAGTTAAAAACAAATGTATTGTTCAATATTTTAATTGTTATAAAAACTTTCATTCCATGTACTGCGGTGGAAATACATAACGAGTGTTCTACCACCCACAACAACAAGCTGTCAAAACTCTACATCGGCTGAGATGCGTAGTCATGCATTAAGAAGAGAAGGTTTCCCAGTATATGCGCAGTGGATGTGAGTCCCGCTGCGTACAAGAGTACTGGGAAGCACAGGACGAATCAGCGGCGGACGCTCGGCGTGCTGACTTAATTCAGCGCACCCCCTGGAACAGCAGCAATGAAACGCGACCAGCGTCAAATAAGAATTTCATGTAGCGACGCCGCACCACCATGCTGCTAGGAAGCCAACTGAAGGCTGTCGCACTCCCTCTCGGTCCCTTTCACTCCACCAATCTTAGTATAACCTTAAGATACTAGGGGCGCTCTGACTCACATTTGAGGTAAACGGAGAGGCCTGTCTCAGCAGGCATTTTTTACTCTGAGCTCAACAAAAGCACTTATCCAAACGTAGAGAAAAAGGATAAAGAGGCATTTATTGCGAATTAAAAATGAGAGGAACCACTAGAGGAGGCCGAGAGTTGCCAGGTAGGCTTTTTCCTTTACACTAACTTTAGGTTTAAATACTTCAATAATGTATCGAGGTTCAACGACGTGTGCTGAAATGGTAGGCATACGCCGTTGAAGCTTGTTGGTTGCTGACCTCGTACAAGGTCATAGCTTATTTTGTTTTTGGTTGTAAAGCAAAGTCAGTGATTCGTTCCGGGTTAAATTGGAACTTGTAGTTCCAATCTACTGATGGGGTCTTCCACCCATTTCAGAGGTTAGTTCTTGTCGTTTTCATGCCTCAAATAATGAAGTGTTTGGTGATTGCGTAAAATAACCCCTCTCTCGTGCGTCACTCCTTACCGACTCCACTCTATCGGAGCGGTCAGCGCAAAACTTAAGGGCATGTGATACTTAGAAAATTGTCGATTTTACCAGTTTTAGGTTCCGACGGCTTTTTTCTTTAATAATCAATATTTTGTCTTAAAAATTTGGGACATGATAGCGACCATGCTAACGGACGTCCCCACACACTCTTTTTTCGGTTTAATTAAAAAAAGTTTTAATTTAGCAAAATCTGCTTAATTTGCATAACGCTTAGGAATGAGTATCGATTTTACCAGTTTTAGGTTCCGACGGCTTTTTTGCTAGAATAATCAATATTTTGTCTTAGAAATTTGGAAAATTATAGCGAACATGCTAACGGACGTCCCCGCACACTTTATTTGTGGTTTTTTTCAAAAAAAAATTTGATATTGCTAACAACGTGTGTACATTTGGAGGTTATGTATGTTACAATTCTCTTGTGCGTTACTTCCAAAGTACACAATATTTTTGGGCGAAAACTTTGGACTTGCAAATAAACATAGTAACTAATCTCCCGAAACTAACCCTTTTTGCAGGCAATCAAAAAACTTTATTTCATAAATAATTTCCAGATTATCGGAAAGGCAAATATGAAAAACGACGTAACCTCAAAATAATACATATGCATATAATTTTTGTTTAGCACAATAAATTTCTTTTGTTATTATCCCTCAAAAAAGAGTCCGGAGACGTTCGTTATGATATTTTACAGCAACTCCGAATTCAGTTTTTAAAAATTTTAATTTTTGTGGAAAAAGCCTGGAAAACTGTAAGTATCACATGCCCTTAATTAGTAATTTTAATTCATCGAAAATTTTGATAGTTTTGGTGAAAATTATCTGACGCCCTTCAGGAAAATTGTTGGACTCATCTACGAGTCCAACTCAAATCTTAAAATCCGAGATAAATAAATAATTGGGAAAAAACCAGTTATAAATGGCACCCGACTAAGGAGCTCGAGTGACGCGGAATAGAGGTTAGAATAAATGGAAAAATTGAAATTAGTTCAAATCTAAAGTTATAATTTCGAATAAAATATAGAACAAAATAGAATTTTAAATAGAAAGTTTTTTTCTAAAATGATTAAATTGGAACGATGAGAGTTCCAATCATTAGTGAAAGTTGTTGTTGCCAGAACAGTGGATGGTGAGTCAGCACTCGACTAGCTAAGTAAATAACAGCTCGAGTGTTGACAAATTCAGCTGGCCAAGATCAAAATTAAAATAAATCTTAAATACTATGAATTAAAATCACGATAGCAAGCAAGAAAATAAGAATGATAACAAACTGAGAAATTAGAATGAAGTTGAATAAAGTGAACTTAATTCTGATTTAATTAGAATTATCGGTTGGGAATCAATTTGTTTGTTCATATTCTTTGAAGTTTCAAGGATTAACAAACAAAAACCCAAAATGTTCTTATCAATGTTTAGAACTCAGATAGGTAAAATTTCAAAATAACACAAGCAAACAATTGGACTGAAGTTTGAACTGACTTAGTAATATAAGGGTTATGAGTCACCACATGCTGAATTGAACACCGGATTGGAGGTTGGTAAGCAAACCGACCAAATCAATTGGCATTTGAAATCAGACCTTATAAACTGGTAGAATTTTTTAAAATTTAGAATTTAAATTTGAACTTAAGTAAAAATGATTTAAATTAATAAATATTTAGATCCAGTAAAATTGAAGTCAAGGTGAAATAAAATCATAATAGTGATACATGATATCAACTAAAAATTGGATTAAATTGAAATTAAAATTAAATGAAAAAAGTGACTTAAATTCAGTTAAAGTAAAGTGATAGATAAGCTACACTTAATTTTGATTTAATTCCTGATAAATCAATTATTGATGGGACTGTCATGTAAAAAACCCACGAATGGTGGACAAAAGAACTGAATTTAAAAAGTTATAAAATTAGCCAGACATGTGAATTATTTTTTTTTTTTAATTAATAAAAATTGAAATCAATCATGAGAATTATGGTTTCTGTGCCAATTGTCGTCCATCTTTTTTGATGTCTCAAGGATTAGCGAACGAATAACAACAGGTTTGTTGTTAGCCGCTAAGATAACTTCAATTCAACCCGAACAATGAGTCACCGATGAATTAAGGCTATTGTGGGGATAGTGATCATTGATCGACCCAAGTCACTTTAAGCTTCAGAACTTAAAAATTACCTGGATTTGAGTATCCCACCAGGATAATTTTGATTAAGCTTTTTTTATATTGTAGTTATAATTATAAGATTATAAATTAAATGGAATAATAGGGAACCATGTGCATAATATTGTTACTTGAATTGATTGTCCTTATGTTCATGTAAAATTGATTACCTGCGATTTATTCAAATAATTTTGAATTTTTTTGTACATTTGATCCGCCCTTTAAAATCAAAATGTCGGACGAACGGGATATTGAGATCCCACCCTATGTGTTATCCATGTCGAAGGATGACCTTATACGATACTTGAGCGATAGGGGGGAGGACATATCGGGATCTTTGCACGTGTTACGTGTTCGGGCCCTACGGTCCTTAAGAAGGAGAAATTTGGTACCAGAGGTGCCCCAACATTCGGACTACGAATCGTTATTGAACTTGGACAACATGGATCGCTCAGCTGAACTTCGGGGGGCGTTTAAGGAAATAGTGGGGCGAATCTTACTCCGCGGGGGAGGAGTGGGGTCCCGCATTGGTAGTGAGGCTGACCCTGACGAGGAATGTTAAGGGGCCGCTCGGAAATTATTTAAATCTCCAGCGACTGCCTTAGGGAGGCAAGTTAGCCGTGGGCCTCTAGAGTCACACCTTTTTCCGTCATCTTCCGATGCTACTAGCGTTCATACGTCCGTGACTAGTACGTCTTTCGTGTTCTGTTATACACGGCCAGTGGTTGTGGCGTTAACGACATAAGCCGCTATGGGATACCTGGGGCCTTTCGGCCTATATGACTCCCGATGTT
The DNA here is from genome assembly GCF_010883055.1 of Belonocnema kinseyi. NCBI lineage: Eukaryota > Metazoa > Arthropoda > Insecta > Hymenoptera > Cynipidae > Belonocnema > Belonocnema kinseyi. The sequence goes on from NC_046658.1 coordinate 4,361,212, forward strand.
AAATCCGCTCCGATAAATCGGGGAAAG
>NC_046658.1:4361338-4368502 GCF_010883055.1 Belonocnema kinseyi
GGGGGAAACCGTGTTCCCACAGTAACCATTCTCGGGCTCGCTCGAGGCCATTTTATTTAATCTTTACATTATTGCATGGAAACGACAAGAACTAACCTCTGAAATGGGTGGAAGGCCCCATCAGTAGATTGGAACTACAAGTTCCAATTTTACCCTTAACGAATCACTGACTACTTTACAACCAAAAACAAAACAAGCTATGACCTTCTCCGAGGTCAGCAACCAACAAGCTTCAACGGCGTATGCCTACCATTTCAGCACACGTCGTTGAACCGCGATACATTATTGAAGTATTTAAACCCAAAGTTAGTGTAAAGGAAAAAGCCTACCTGGCAACTCTCTGCCTCCTCTAGTGGTTCCTCTCATTTTTAATTTGCAATAAATGCCTCGTTATCCTTTTTCTCTACGTTTGGATAAGTACTCTCGTTGAGCTCAGAGTAACGGATGCCTGCTGAGACAGGCCTCTCCGTTCACCTCAAACGTGAGTCGGAGCGCCCCTAGTATCTTAAGATTATACTAAGATTGATGGAGTGAGAGGGACCGAGAGGGAGTGTGACAGCGGCCAGTTGGCTTCCTAGTAGCATGATGGCGCGCCGTCGCTACATGAAATTATTATTTGACGCTGGTCGCGTTTCATTGCTGCTGTTCCAGGGGGTGCGCTGAATTAAGTCAGCGCGCCAAGTCTCCGCCGCTGAATGGTCCTGTGCTTCCCAGTACTCTTGTACGCAGCGAGACTCACATCTACTGCGCATATACTGGGAAACCTCCTCTTCTTAGTGCATGACTTCGCATCTCAGCCGATGTAGAGTTTTAACAGCTTGTTGTTGTGGGTGGTAGACCACTCGTTATGTATTTCTATCGCAGTACATGGAATAAGAGCTTTTATAAAAATTAAAATATTGATCAATAAATTGGTTTTAACTCAGGAGTTCTCAGGTTGGCTTGAAGGAAAATAAAGATTCATTACTGTGATCTCATTTCCCCAGTAATTGCTTCGAGGACTCGCCTCGAATCAATCATTCTGATTACCGATCAGACTAGTGCGGTGTCTTCCATCCACTACCGGCTTACTTAATTCTAATGGCTAACTTAACTTATCCGTTCTGATACTCTTAAGAATTTTTAAGTTCCTGAAACGAACGTGTCCACTTAATCATACTTATTGATTTATCCCTAACTTGTGATTCATTTATTAAAGTTAAACCTACTACGCTTCCATGATGAACCCGCTTACTTAATTACTTTGCTTAAATGCTACATGAATTTTACTTAGCGAGGACTTTACAACTAATTTATTACTAATCATGCAAAATAATGACGCAGAGGATTCTAAAAAATTAATCTTTATTGGTGGGAAAACAACCCCCAAATAGGGCTCACAACGCTTCTATTCGCGCTTTGGCTCGTTCCATCGGGGCACTGGTTCCACCTGTGCTCCCGACTGCCGCACTTCTTGCACAGATTCCGCTCTGATTTTGTGGCCCCCACGTCGTGGGCCTCCTCTTCCTTTTGCGGAACTGCGGATCTGTTCGCAGCCTCTCCCGGATCCTCTCCTCCATCGGGAGCTCCACTACCCTTTCCCCCGCTAGATCGGGCAGCGGCGCTTCCCCCACACTCGCCCCTCCCGAGCGTCCCGCATTCATTTCGGCCTAAACTAGGGCCGCGTAATCCACCGCTTCTTCGGGGAGTGGACAGTCCCAGTCCAGGTCCAATAGCGACCACGCGGACGGCAGTCTGCGTTGGGGTGGGGCCCCGGTTCCTACAACGGCTTCCTCCTGTGCTTCCGGGCTGTCCTCCGCCTTGGAGGATTAGGCGATGGCACCTGCCACCGCTGGGCTTTCCTTCTTATCTGGTGTTGAGGCGGTGGCACCTCCCACCGCTAACGACCGAACTAACCTCCGGGCCAACTCGGCGTGTGTCACCACTGCAACAAACCGTCAGAATCGCTGATTTCCAACAACATCCCGTCCAGTTCCGCTAACTCTTCCGGATTCGTTGGTTCATCCTCCTCCCCCTCTACATATTTCTGGAGGTGTGAGGCATGATACCGCCCCGCCAACCTCCCTTCTGGCGATGCCAGTTTGTAGACGCTGGGTGAGATCACCTCGACCACAACAAAAGGGCCAACGAACTTCAGGGCCAATTTTGCCGCCACATGAGTTCCTTTCTTGACCAGACTTGATTAGGCTTCTTGACTTTGTCACCCACCTTGAATTGTTGGTCTCGATGCAATCAATCGTAATATTTCGCCTGTCTCACAAAGGCCTGATCTTAGAACTTTGTCATTAGCTCCCTTAAGTGCGCTAATCGTGCCATCCGAGTTGTCCGAACCCGAAGATCGGATGGTGGCAACTCGGCCTCCCCCTCCTTTAAATTGCGAATAGTTTTTCGCGGACGGGACTCCAGCCCCAAATTGAGAAAGGCAGGGGTCACTTGATTGGTACTATGTAGGGCCGTGTTGTAGGCGAATCGGAAGTCGTTAAAGTGAACATCCCAGTTTCGGTGATCCTACCCAATAAACGACCTGATCATAGTCTCAAGAACTCAACTGGTCCTCTTCACCGGATTGGCCTGCGCGTGGTATAAGGGCGTGAACGATCGGTGTATGCCGAACTCCGACGCTAGGTCATTCACCGCATTATTATTAAATTTGGTACCGCTGTCCGAATGTAGCACCTTAGGTGTTACCCACCTGGTGACTACCAAGTCTAAGAAAGCCGCATTAATGCTTTCCGCATTGGCCTTTTTCAATGGTACCAACTCTTTCCATTTAGAAGATAAGTCCTGGAACACTAAAAGGTTTTCATATCCCATCTTACTACGGGGAAAAGGACCCATGACATCGGTTGCCACGACTGTCCATGGCTCCTGGACTTTTCTCTGGGTCATAAGCTCTCTTGACTGGGCTTGTTCGAGTTTATTGAGCTGGCATGTCTCACAATTTCTAACAAATGATGTGATGTCCTTAAACATGCCAGGCCAATAATAGCGAATTGCGGCACGATAATAGGTCTTATCCCGACCTAAATGTCCGGCTTCCAGAGTGCAGTGCACCTCCTTCATCAGATCTGAATGGAGATTCTTCGGAACCACCAGTTTACACGCATCATACTCGTCGATAATGTCTTCCAAGAGCGGATTGTTGCGGTATTTCATGAGCTCTCCGTTTACTACCTTCTAACCTTGGTACTTTCCAGGTGACTTCAACACAGCTTCACTCCGTCTGGCGTACCACTCATCCTCAACAGGCATCATGACCGCAGTAAGGTCGATTTCTCCATCCTCGAACATACGGGATAGTGCATCCGGCATTTTGTGCATTGATCCTTTTCGATGATGAATTTCGAAACTATATTCTAGAAGATCCAACGCCCAGTGCGCCAATCTGCCGGTTGGATTTTTGACGTTGTACAACCATCGGAGGCTACTGTGGTCGGTCACCACGGATAAATGATACCCGTCGAGACATTACATCAACTTTCTTATAGCCCATTCCAGGGCCAGGCACTCTTTCTCGGTTGTCGAGTAGTTCCGCTCCGCCTTTGACATTACGCGACTGGCGTATGCGATCACATGCTCTTGTTTGTCCTGGATCTGGGTGATAACCACGCCCAACCCAAAGTAACTAGCATCCGTCTGAACGCTGAATGGTAGGCTGAAGTCGGGGTATGGTAATACAGGCGATGTTACCAAGGCCGTCCTCAGAGTCTGGAACGCCTCTTCTTGCTCGTCCCCCCCCCCCAAGAAAAATTATAATTCTTCTTGGTTAGCCGAGTGAGTGGCTCACAGATTCGAGCGTAGTGCTTGATAAATCGCCGGTACCGCGACGTAGCCCCCACGAATCTTCTCACTTGCTTAACGTTTCTGGGTCGAGGGTATTCAAGTATGGGGCGGACCTTGTCGTATCGATCTGAATTGAAGCGGTCCAAGATTTCCGCCATGAAGGGAATCAGATACGCATCTTTGTTCGACACATTATTAACCCGTCGAAAATCAATACACAGGCGGTAATTACCGTCTGGTTTGCGGACCATTACCACCGGGCTGCACCACTCACTATTTGAGGGTTCAATCAAATCCTGCTCAATCAACCGGTTAGTTTCCTCGATCAACGCGTCACACACTTTAGGTAACATACGATGATTTCTGTGATGAATCGGAGGGCTCCCTTGCGTGCTGATCATATGTTCGACAAATTTCGCGGCGGGTAACTTATCGGTTTTTGGCTTTATTATCATGGTCAAAAACTGGTCCAACCTAACTTTTTCCGCTTCTTCAGCAATGCAATGCCTTTGCAAGTATCCGGATCGTTCTCGTCCGCGGGACCAAACGCAAATTTTATGATTGGCTCGTCAGCCAGCCACAACTGCCTATCACGCAAATTGAGAACAACCCCGAATTTTTCGGCGAAATCAATGCCTAGTACGCTATTATCAGTTAGTATAGGTACGACTTTGAATTTAAATGGGTGGGGGTTCCTGCGAAAGTAGCCGGCAGACACGCCTCGCCAATGACAGACTCAATAGTTCCATTAGCCATCAATACCGCGCCTGCCCTTGACCCATCAATCTTATAACCACCCGAACCGAGTATCTGTAATCCTACTGATCCCAGATACGTTCTCGATGAACCTGTGTCTATCAATGAATGGATTTTGGTACCCCCTATCTCTATACTGACATAGGGTCTGCGGTTAGTACCAATCCCTGATAGACGATCAAGTCTAGTTTCATCAGAATTTTACTGAGTAGCCCTTTCGTTCCGTGAATATCTGAGAGTCTGGTAACTCTAGCACTCAAAGATGGATCGGATTCAAGACGAGAGAGCGATTTCCAAGATTGGGTTCGAAAATTAGTTCCCAACTTCCATTGAGTGATTGAGGGTGGGGAGGTCTCCCTCCCTGATTCAAGAGATGAAATTGATTGATTGAAGTTCACTTCAATTTGAGTTTCCGAGTTTAATATTTGCAACAATTCAGGTTGAGTTTCAGAAGGTAACTTCTGAGAAAATTCAGGTGTGAGTTTAGAAAATGAGTTCTGAGTCGATTTAGGTTGAAAGGTTAAAATTGAGAGGGTTGAGTCAGGTATATCGTGAATAGCAGAAATGAGGGTCTGCTTTGTTATTAGAGGAGTGGCGTCGACCCTGGGACGACCCTCCTTTAGTGGTTTCCCTGAAAATGAACAGAATCACAAGTTCGCTTGAGCTGGCCATGTTTGCCGCAATTCTGGCAAAACTTGGTCCATTTTGTCTGACAATTTCTCCAACCATGGTCAGAACCACCACAGTTGTAACAAGGTGGTTCGGCCTTTGGTTGGACTCTCCGCCCAGGAGGCGGGCTCCCTCTATTAATAAGAGGCTTAGTTCGAGCCTGCACAGAACTCGTACCCCCATGATTTTCGTCTCTATTGGTCTCTGGACTGGGTTTATTAAAACTAACTTTTGGTTTCCCGCCATTAACGGAGCTAGACTCATCATGTGACGAGACCTTGTGACCTAATTTGTCTACCAACTTCACTACTACATTCACTAAGGACTCAAGAGAGGAGTTCGCCTCTCTCGATGTATAATCACTGGTATTTCTACCAGCTGAGCGAGACTGGGAGGTGAACGCTCTTCTTTATCTAAATTTGCCGTTCTTTCTACTTCTACAGCAAGCAGCGTTAACTGATTATAATCAGAAAATTCGAAGGGGCGAATAGACCTTCGAAGATCAAGTCTCAGATTACGGTGGGCGCGCTCCATCTGCTCTTTCATCGTAACCGGCCTTTGAAATTTTAGGAATAAACCCTGCAAATATGTTAGAAAAGCAGCTGTCCTTTCATCGCGACCGTGATAACAAGTAGCGACTTGTTCTTCAAGACGCCACTGATAATTGATGTTTCCATACATCATTAAAAAGGCCGTTTTGAAATGCTGCCAAGTAGGCTAGGCATGGCAATTATACCGAAACCATTGCAGGGATAACTTTTCCAGAATAAATGGAATTCCAATCATTAGTTCCACATCCTTAAGGCCCGAGACTGAACGCGCCCCCTCAACTCTTGTTAAAAAGTTTTCGGCACTCGTATCATTGTCCCCACAGAACGTGACTCCCCAATTCTTGACAATAATATCAACTGTTCAATAGTGAGCCCTATTTTGGGAGTACTGAGTGGGAGGGGGCCTAGCCCGTCTTGACTGAAAGGGTTGTGCGAAAATGGTCGAATAGGGTGGGAAGGCGGATTAAGACATCTCAATGGTGGCCGATTGAAGGGTGGGGTTAAATCGCTGTGGTATAGCTGCGAAAGGCGTAGACGCCACAGGGTTTGCCACTACTCCCGGCAATGGCCCTCCAACACTAAAGGTTGTACTATGGACCGGATAGATCTGATTTAACCCTGAACCGTATCGAACGGTATTCTGACTGCTTTGAGTTCGGATTGGCTTAAATCCCGAAGATGACGCGACTGGACTGACCTCCCATCCCCTAGTTGGATTGGTAAGGGTGTGGTATGTGTTAGGTCGAGAATTTAGAACATAATTGGCTATTGAAGACAAGTTTGCGTTGTCACAGTGCACACAAGAAAAAGTGGGGAGCATTCGTACGCCGCCGTAGTGTCTAGGAATATATTCGGAGTCCCGGACGCCACTATAGCCCAATCGGCTCGATTTCATATAACTGGTCACTGTTATCACGCTTGGGCTTGCCCAAGTCCTGCCCTGGCGGTGACCAACCCCATACGTCCACGGCGTCCTAGATGGGCAACGTCTCTGTCCTCCCTCTTTTTGAGTGTATAGGAAAAGACGGCTAAATTGGGTTCTTGGTTTTTGATCACGCTTGGTCGTGCCCAAGCCTCGCCGCAATCCAAGGAGCCCGGCTCTGCCCGGAACTTGTTTTGCATAGAGGGATGGTAATGGCACGGCGTGGTTGTTGCGGTGACGAAATAAAGTGCTAAAAATTCTCGAGAGAAGCTCTGAAGATAAGCACATGGCTCGGAGCAGCACTCGCAAATATAAGCGTGGTCGAGGGGGGCATTTCGATGCACCCCTCGGGCGAAGCTCCTTCCTGCTCTCTTCTGAGCGGGTAGTAGCTAGGAACGGAAACCTCCAAGTGGACCCTGCTGGACAATGCTTCCAGGCTCATTCGTGGGCTTGTAAGCAGCTGATCTGTTCCCCTCATTTGAG
>NC_046658.1:4368602-4376411 GCF_010883055.1 Belonocnema kinseyi
ATCATTAGTATAGGCTAAAATAAAACTTCTATTGCTCATTAGACCTCGAAAAATGCTATTTGCTATTGCCATTTAGCATTATTTTGTTAAAAACTAATTTTTTATCTGAAAATTCTACTATTTTATTTACTTTGATTTAAAAATTAATTATTTTTTTTAATGCTTATGTTTAAATCTGAAAATTCCACTAATGTAGGTAACAATCTTTTTCAAAGTAATATAATTTATTTATCGTATCGATATTCAGGAAAAGTTACACAAAAAATAATGATATCAATTATTATTTAACTTCTGATATTCTGGTATAAATTATTATGTTGTATTTATTATAGTAACATTTTAGAGTTAAAAAAATGATTAAAGTCAATGCCTAGTTAAATAATTAATTTTAAACTATAATGGGAAATTAAGAAACTAATAAATTGTACAATTTAATAGTCGAACTACTTTATTAAAAATGAAATATTTGGTTGAAAATTGACTTTTTAATCTAAAATCTGCCATACTTTATTCTAAATCTTTTAATCTGAAATCTGCCATAACTTATTCTAACGTTAATATTTTGATTGCAAGTTGCATCCTAGCAAACATGGTTACAGAACAGATTTGTAACTGTTTTAGAACATAAAAAAACGTGTTCTAGAATAGGTTAGTAACAGGCTGCGGACATGCGAGTAACTATGTCATGTAACTATGTCCCCCATACGTTAGAACTATTATATAACAGTTCTAGAACTGTTATTAATCAAATATGGAACAGTTTTATGTACCCCTCACAGCAATATGATATCTCGGGATATTCGCAAGAGTCAGCTCTACCATAGTGTTAGAGAACTAATCTTTGTTCCTAATTTGTTCTAGAACACGCTAGTAACAGGGTTCTAGAACTTCGATATAACACTATTACGGCACAGTTCTAAAATAAACTTAAAACAAATATTATAGAGCATCTGTGATCAGTTTGTTCTAGAACAATTCCATTGCAACTGTTACAGAACAGTGCTGTCACATAGTTCGAGAACAGTTCTGTTATAATTTTGACCATAGTGTTCTAGAACACTGTTACCTTTTTGTTCTAGAAGAGTTCGGTCACAATTTGGTCACAGTGGTCTAGAACGCTGTGAACTTTTTGTTCTAGAACACTTCTGTCATCATCTTGGAACAAATGTTGTAGAACACAGTTCGTGAACACAGGGACGTGAGAAGAAGTCAGGTGGAAAGGGTAAGACAAGCAGGTAGGCCGCGATCAAATGGATACTGTCTAATTATTGGGAGATGAAGTAATATGGCATCACAACTGCGATGTAGAACACGATACGGTGTAAAATTCATTGACAAAGTCCATACGTGGATCCATTAGGATTTAATGTAAAGCGAATGTGGAATAACTCCACAACATCACAACAACATTCACAACGTCTCAATTCTGTCAAATGTACAGAAAAAGTCTCAGAAAAGTGATGAAAAAACTCATAAAAACTCGATTCGAGGTATCGAGTGTTTGTAAAGTACTTCAATATAAGATCTATACGGAGAAAAATAGATGTGAAAAATGGGGTCTTTAGTGCTGGTAGTCGAGGTATTTATTAATAAACTAGCGTTGTAGAAAAATTCAAAATTGAAATAATGGTATTGATTCAAGTGCAATCGCGGTAATAACTTCCTTAGGCAACTACAAAGATTACAGGTTGTTGGTGTTCCGACTCTTCTAGCGCACTGTACGGAGTCCTGTCCAGAATAGGAATCATTCCTATACTGGCAACAGTAAAGAATAATAATCGGGGAAAAAGAATGTCCGAAGAGACAGAGCAGTGGCTGTTGACGGGTCGATATAGTGACTTTTTATTTCAGAAAACTTAAATTCACTTATTTATTATACCCTGTGGGCACAACATTTTAGAACGTAATTAAAACATTCTAAAATCGTTTCTTAGACGTACAAGTCAAAACACGCTATTTGAAAGTTTTAAAAACTGCCATATGTCAGATCAAAGAATGTTATAAAAACGTGTTATGTTCGAAATACGCCTTTAAAACATCTCTGGAACATTGTATGTTTATGGCACGTTATATGGACTGATATAGGACATTTTAAAGCCGTTCTAAAGATGTTTTTTAATGCTTGTGCCCATTGGGTAGCTATACATACATATATATTCAACATATTGTAAATATTAAATTATAAAAACTTATTTTCTGAAACAGAAAAGTTCGAGTCAGATGAAAAAACGCAGTTGTCAAGAATTGAACCCGGATTACCAACGCAGCAATCAGCTTCGCTCTGCAATCTGGTATTCTGGATGCTAAAGTAGGAGGCACTAAGCGTCCTTACGGAATCATGCAAGCTAACTACGGATCAGTGCAGTCCAAACGTTATCGAATGCGGGGCATCCAGATCCAAGAATGGTCCTGAACTACTGAATACTCGGTCGAACTCCCAATAGAACACTATAAACTATACGCCAAACTCTCGCTTTCAGTCAAGTGTTTGGGGTTGCCTTCAAATGCCCCTGGACTGATTTCGGGGGGATAAAAACGTAAACAGCGATAGCCAGCAGTTCTAGGAGGGCCGAGAACGGGGTGACTGAAAGCGAGAGTTTAGTGTACTTCGATTAAGTCGTTGCCCTTTCGAGAATTGAGACACGGTATACAGATTTTCATCATTGTTTCTTAAAATATAGTAATTTATGCTTTCTATTCTTTTTTTTTTTTGGAAAACCCACTTTTTAAAACACAATTTAGTTGTTCATTTTTGTAAAAGTTCAGTCGTTTAAATTTTGGGTGGAAACATACGAAAAGTATACAATAACTTTAAAGTATTAAAAGATAAGGTTTTATGCAGCAAAGATACACATTTTCAATTATCAGTGTGTAGTTTTACACATTCCTTTCCGTCTCTTCTTCATCTAATACTGAAATTTGGTAATCATTAAACAATTCGTGTACTGAATATCGAACTCTTCAATCTCATTTCTCTTCGTATATAGAGCTCAGTTCTATAAAATGTAGCTTCAAGTCCCTACTCTGCGAAGGTAGCGAATTTCCCCGCGTCCCACAGTGGGAAAAAATGCACTTTTTTCGTTCAAAAGTTTCCAGGGCCTTCAAGAAGCCTTCTTCTACTTATTTATTAATAATTTTTCCACTAAAAGTATAGAAAAACTGAAATTTTTTACATAACAATTTTTTACGCTTGAATAACTGATTAGGTTAACTTTATATTGTCTTAAATGAATGTTTAGGGACTCACAGAATACAAATAATTTGCTCATTAGTCCATTTATTTGTTATAAACCAATTTTATGAACAAATTAGTAAATAGTCTTATCATCGGTGAAAAAATTGTCTGTTCACTAAAAGTGCTTCATATTAATGTAGAAATGATATATAATTACAAGAATAATTTCAAAGTTAATAGTAAGCATTGTTATGAACAATTCTTATGGCAAAAAATTAAAATTTCAGATTTTTTCAAATTATATTTTCCTTCAATCGTCAGAACGACTTCAGGTATTTCTTGAAATAATAAATATTTAATAATATGTGATGAAATATAACCATTTTAATTTTTATAAAAAAATTAGATAAACAAATTCAAAACTTTAGCGGTTTCACTTAGAAAAGGTTGGGGTTTCAATCGCAATAGATTGAGAATGAATCATAACACTACATGCTAAGATTCACTCTATATAAAATCTGTTGACAATAACCCACCAACTTGATAGGCAAACCCCTACGTTTGCAAAGATTCATATCAGAAAACGGGATTGGCAATGAATGCAGAAAAACAAGTACTTTTTCATAAATTTCAGAATTTTGAAATATTTCTTCTTTCGTAACTGATATATGGATCCGAACTCACTAACAGTTTTTGTGCTAAATCAGTGTTAGTAGCAACACGAGAAAACTTGCGTGAATTGAACTCTCGAATATTCCTGTAATCTTTATTCCGAGCTTCACCTACTTCTTCGAAAAAGTGTCCAATTGGTAATGGAAAATGTTTCATAAAATCAGCTCCATGCAATAATATCTTATGGACAGTTGGAGGCATGTAGTACTTTGGTGTAAACGTACGTACAGTTTTGCGGTTTCCATAGTAGATATTTCAAATGTTTCCAAGTCAGTTGAATGTGTACTTGTTAATTTATGCAGAAAGTACGAAAATCTTTCCACTAACACCAAGTCTATCCTTGTAATTTCTGGTGTTATTTCAGGGCCTGCAAAAAACCTTCTTGCGGTATTCCCGTTATTGAATGTGCCGGAGCTTTGTTTTACTGTATCTATTACCAATCCTGTTTTCTGATTAAAAGCTTTACAAATTCGAGTCTGCGCTTTCTTTTGCAAATCTTTATATACATCCGTATCTACTCGTCATTTCTTAAAATCGAGTCGATAGTCTATATGTAAAAGATTTTCCATAAAGTGAATCCTAGAATGTAGTGTTGACAATCCATAACACAGCCACACAAAAAAAAAGTGTGCGGATCTGGTAACAAGACACGTATTCCTATGGATTTTGGGGCGCTGAATTCAAATTCGGTATCAAAAATCACCCGTCACGTCATGGTTGAGTCATAACCCCAAAAAATGACGAAAAATCATGCACTGAGGCAAATAAATTTGAAGATAATGCCAGTGATGCAAATTTTCACTTCAAAAACATGTCGACAACTGTGAAGGGTCAACCCTTGCCTGTTATCAACTTATTTAACATAACTTTACCCAACAGAACCTGACCTCACCTAACCTGAATTAAGAGAAATTTATTGAACTACACGTAAAGCTCTGGAAGCATATTTTCCCAGTAGCAAATGTGTGCTACATCGAATGGGTCAACTCGAGCCTAACCTAGAAATAAATCTAACCTAGCCTACTCTAACCTAACCTCCCGAAACACAATTAAACTGATTGTGTTGTCCTGTTGTGTTCTCGGTACCGTTTGAATCAGTTTGGGCTTAACCTGCAAAGAGGTCAAACCTATCCTAACCTAAAAAAACCTGACCTAACCTAACCTAACCTAACTTCACGTAGCACAATTAAACTCATTGTGTTGTCCCGTTGTGTTTGCGGTACCGTTTCATCCAGCTTCGGCTTAACCTACATAGAGGTTTAACCTATCCTAACCTAACAAAACCTGACCTAACCTAACCTAGCCGAATGAAATTCAACCACACGTGTAGCTATGTAAGCGTACGGTTCTCAGTCTTAAATGTGTGCTATATTTAATAGGTTAACTCGATCTTAACCTACAAATGAGTCTAACTTAACAAAACCTAACGAAATTTTGCTTAACGCAACACAACTTAACTGAAGTGTTCCCGTTGTAACACAATAAAATTCATTTCATTGTACTACAGATGTTTAAAAATTTAGACGCACATTACTCATTTGAAGAAACTTAGAACTACAAGTAGAATTGACCCCATTTCAATTAACCTGACAATGCTTGTATCAATTAAAATGTAGAACTGTAACTTAAACATGCAAATGAATAAGAGTTTTATTCAAAATTTTTTCACTCTGCTTTTCTTGAACTTAAGGGATATATTTTTACTATCTTTCGTGTTTAATTTTATCTTGCTTTTTATCATAATTAAATTGATTTATAGACCTTCTTCAGTCTATTTTCTGCCTGCTATAACGTATCCTTTTTTCTCCGAAGGAACCATGCATTGGGTTACGCTTACGTTTAAGACCTATATTCGTTTCCCTTTTCAACATCCAGCAAAAATGAGCCATCATGACTTCGCCCATCTACCCTGATATCGTTGTTCCATCACTTTTATGTCTCGATGAAAACGTTCCCCTTGTTCTTCGCTGCAATCGACAACATTTTCTGGAAACTTATCCAGATGGGAATCTAGAATTCGATGTAGCACACATTTGATACTGGGAAAATATGCTTCCAGAGCTTTACGTGTAGTTCAATAAATTTTTGTTAATTCAGGTTAGGTGAGGTCAGGTTCTGTTGGGTAAAGTAATGTTAAATAAGTTGATATCAGACAAGGGTTGATCCTTCACAGTTGTCGGCATGTTTTTGAAGTGAAAATTTGCATCACTGGCATTATTTTGAAATTTATTTACCTCAGTGCATGATTTTTCGTCATTTTTTGAGGTTATGGCTCAACTATGACGTGATGGGTGATTTTTGATACCGAATTTGAATTCAGCGCTCCCAAATCCATAGGAATACATGTGTCCTGTTACCAGATCCGCACACTTTTTTTGTGTGGCTGTGTTATCGAATGCCGGGTAAATTGCAGCATTTCTCTTTTTTGCCTGTACATGGAACATACGATACTGACTTTTAGACAAATCAGCTTCCTCTATTAACGCCAAAGCTTCTTCTCATGTGTAAGGAATCGGGAGATCATTCATATTTTCATTTTCATCGGAAGGTAAAATTGAAATGTCAGTATATTTTTCACGTATATCCATTAATTTCCTTCGTTTTGTTGAAATAGACCATTCTGCAAAGTCACCTGAGTTAGGCCTTCCACATTTGTCATTACTTTCAGGTAGAAATTCCACGATAAAATATGTGTTCAACCAACCTGTAAACTTGTTGTTCAAACAAGCTTTACTAAATGCTGAACTCTGCCATTTTCTTTTCAAATAAGGGATAAAATCATGATTCAATTTGTTTTTAACATTTTCCAGTTATTTATCGCTTGAATTGAATTCTCTTTTCAGATACTACGCCAAATCTTCCACACCTCCATTGGAGTTAGAAATCAAAAAATCGGATAGGGTCTTTTCGAGAACTTTTAATACATCCATTTTGTCTTAATGAAACACCATTTATTGGACAAATATTTAACCCAACAAATTGTTTACAATTGCCTAAAATTAGTTAGTACTTACATCTATCATTAACACAAAATCCCAGAATTAGAAAACGAAACAAATAAAGAAAACAAATATAATAATATGCAGAAAAGAATACAACTGTGAAAAGAAAACATTCGTCATTCGTCCAATAGCTTAAAACATTTCCAGTGCAAAAAGAAAATAATTTCCATGCGAAAGGGCCAAAATCTTGAGTTTGTTTATCTAATTTTTTTATAAAAATTTTATTTGTTATATTTTATCAAATATTATTAAATATTCATCATTTTAAGAAATACCTGAAGTCTTTCTGGCGATTGAAGGAAATTATAATTTGAAAAAATCTGAAATTTTAATATTTTGCCATAATAATTCTTTATAAAAATGGTTATTATAAACTTTCAAATTATTCTTGTGATAATATATCATCCCTATATTAATATGAAGCAATTTTCGTAAACAGAAAATTTTTTTACCGATAATAAGACTATTTGCTAATTTGTTCATAAAATTTGTTTGTAACAAATAAATGGACTAATGAGCAAATTATTTGGATTCTATGAGTCCCTAAACATTCATTTAAGATAATATAAAGTTTACCTAATCAGTTATTAAAGCGTAAAAAATTGTTATGCAAAAAAATTTAGTTTTTTCATACTTTGAGTGAAAATAATGTTAATAAACAAGTAGAAGAGACAAAAGTTCAAAGTGTCAAGGTTTTCAGAATTTAATGAACTTTAATTTAAAAAAAAAATTAAAAATCGGGCAAAAATTGAAGGCTCTTGACATTTTTGAACGAAAAAAGTGCATTTCCTCCCACTGTGCGTCCCTTGCCCCGACCAAGCATTTGTTTAATGTTAAACGGTTTTAGCGTACGAAGTTTATAATATACAGTCTGTCAAGTTAAAGCGTGGGTGGCTTTACTCGCAGTCGGTAAGGTGTATCGACATGATTTTGGTGTCAAAATATTAAGAAGAGCTCCCT
>NC_046658.1:4376511-4392359 GCF_010883055.1 Belonocnema kinseyi
GAGGGAGCTCTTCTTAATATTTTGACACCAAAATCATGTCGATACACCTTACCGACTGCGAGTAAAGCCACCCACGCTTTAACTTGACAGACTGTAATATTGAATCGGATTGAAGAAGGAGTACAAGTAAGTACTTAAAAAATTATTGTAATCATAAAATTGTTTTTAAAAAGCTTCACGACTGCTTCTTCATAAAACACCTTCAAGCGTACAAAGTATTTAGGCGAACCGAATCCATTTCAAATCAGACAGGGACTTGAAATCGCAGAATCTCTCGAGGGCGAAATATGTTGTTTTTTTAGAGGAAATGAGGCGATACATATTCAAACAGAATTTTTCCTAAAAATGTAAGCGTGCATTGTTTTTCAAAAAACCAGAATTTTTTTCTTTAATCCTTCATAACTTTCGGCCTGAGATATTCATTATTTTATGTTTGATTCTAGTATCGTTGATCACCTTGCAAAATCAGCCAGAAATTGCAATCGGATTTTGTACTTTTTCTTGGAAACTATAATAGATATAAAAAAATGTTATCATAAAAGTTAGCACGTCTGAAAAAGTTCTATGAAAAACGTATCATGTTCTTTTGCGATATTTTTCATAGTTCATAAGAAAATGCAAAAACTACATTTTTAGGGGAAAAAAATGCTCTCGGCTTTAAAAATAGTTTAGGCCATTTGATGCTGCTAAGATACCTTCCTTTTATTAGTAGAAAAAAAATTATAAAAATAAAAAAGTAGGATTTTTAAGAAAATTTTTTCTATTACTTTCTTCAAATTTTTAAAACATGACCGAAGTATAATTTCCTCTGAAAAACGACATATTTCGCTCCCCAGAGACTCTGCGATTTCAAGTTTAGGTTCTGCCCGATTTCAAATGGATTTAGTCAGCGATGATTGTTATTCGTACGTTATTCTCCAAAAAACCGATGTTGGTACTCGTAACAGTTTACTTGTAATCACTATTAATAAGATCGCCGATGGATATAAATGTATACCAGAGAGTTGCACACGTAATTAAAATAAAAAATTGCTTCTTCAAAATGTCATACTTTTAAATCTATTTATTTCCATAAGACGAGGGGTCGATCACTCCAATATTCCAGATACTTTGACTAAATTTCTTCAGAGACGCATCCTTTCAATATTCCTAGATATTCTTGGTATTCTTGATATTCTTTATAATCTTAAATATTTTTTCTATTCCATAATATTCCGGAATATCCATAAATATTCACAAATATTCTAACATATTCCTTAATATCGGTTTGCGCTCTACAAGTTTTTATAGATTCTAAATTATTTTAAATGATTTTTAAAAATGTCAATAAATTGCACAAGAGTTTATGTATTATTGTGTAATTACAAAATATTTTTAAGTGTTTAAAAGGATGCTAATGAATTTCGAAATAATTCAACGGGATTTTTTGAATATTCTTATAAATTAAAGAAAACTAAAGTTTATAAATTAATTTCGAAAGATTTCAATTAATTATATATATAGTTTTTTGAAATATTATATATATAGTTTTTTGAAATATTTTTTAATTTAGTTTCATTCTGAATTAATCACATAAGATATTCAATAATAATTTTAATATTTCTAAAATCTAAAATCTAGGTACATATATTATTGTAAGCGTAGCAATATTTTTTACAGAATGAGTCACAAAAATTTTGTGGACGGCCCTGCACAGCTGTAGGTTATATTTCAGATTTTTTACATACTTCCAGCTAGGTTAGCTGAGAGGCGTTAGGGGTTAGAAATTAGAGATGCGAATCATATAGGTTTCGAAACCTCCGTGAATAACTATTTTCATAGAAAGTGATTATAAATAGTTTAGTGATAGTATAATAGTCATAATATAATAATTTAAAAGATTAATTTTTTTGCAGCGAAAAATCGGTTATCCTTTTATAGAATTGTTCTCTATAGTTACGAGACTTCTTCGATATAAACTGTATTTCAGCTAGGATTTTAAATTTTATAGAACTATTTTACGTTTTTCGTAACCTGTACGGGGAAAAAGATATCGCACAATAATATAGCTAAATCTCTATAGTGCAAGAAAGCGCAACATGGTAACGTACAAGCAGGTCCCGGAGGTTTGGACGATGAAAAATGAAGTGAAATTTTTTTTCGCGTCTGCTACGGCGTCCTTAACAGTAATGGGAAAAAGGCAAAGTCTAAATGAATTGGAGCTATAAATCGGTAAATCAGCTTAAAAACAATCACAGAAAAAATTTAAAATTTGCTGCAGGTAAGACCTGCCTGGCAGACCAAAGGAACCGCAAGGAGCCTCTGCAAAGTACCCTTAAAGACCCCACTGAGTCCCCCTTCGGTTCCTTCTTAAAAAACTTTTCAAAAAAACAGCACGATCAACTTTGAAATTGTTTAAGTTCGGATTATACGTTAAAATTTTCATTAGAAACTCACGGAATAATCGCAATACTTTCTTGCAGCGTTAAAAACTTTAAAAGAATAAAATACCTGTTATTTACATGGGCCGAAGGCAACTTCCAATGCATCTTCTTTAAGTAGCAGTAAATAAGCTTTTCTTTCGGTAACTTAAGAGCATGCTCTACGTGACCACGTGACCAAACTAGTCCCCGGATATGAGCATTTTTTGGTGTTCACTGTGCCAACACGGATTGAGATATCGTGTTTAAAATTTGACAGATTAAATAAAAAGCACTGAAGAAAGTTTGTATACATCAATATGTCTTTTCCCCTTTTCTAAATCCTTTGGTACCCATCCTTTTTTTATCATCTTATACTGTTTATTCTACTTTGATTCCTTAATCATCCCCCATCTTTCTATTCATTGTCTTTGACTCTCCTTTTTTCCAACACTATAGTTTACACCAGAACCGCCTTCTATTTCTCTAGTATTAAACAACTCCCTTCTTTCTGCTTCCCATCTCGTTAATTCGATAGCCCTCCCTCTCCTCTCTCCTACCTCCATCAAACACTTTCTCTCCAACTCCCCTCCCTTTCCCTCTCTCAACTTCGTCCCGAATTTCCATCCCTTCTTTCCCTTGTCTGACACTTAACTTATCCCTTTGCGCTTCTTCTCTCGCCATATATCCTAGCGTCCTCCAGTCCACCCCTATTGTCCACCTTATATACCTTTGTTGTAAACTCTAAACATCCTTTCTTTCTTTCCATCCTCATATCTCTGCTCCATACCCTAATATTGGCTATACCAGCGTATCAAATAACCACATTCTTCTTCTCCAATTTTCTAACGTCTTTTAATTTTATTCCCTTCCATCTCGCCGTCTATTCTTTCTTCCTTTCCTATCCTTTTCTAAACCTAATTAACCTTGTCTTTTCTGCATTTAAACTCAGCTTTTTTTTCTATCCAAGTATTTTCCAAATCCTGTAATTGAGCGCGCCATCCCTTCTTAATCCTTTGTCAACAACACTATGTCGTCTGCATATGCCTGTGTATATGTTTTTTCCTTCCCTATCCTAACTCCTCCCAAATCTTTTCTCCTCATTTCTTCTTCCAAGTTTTACGTTAATATATTACACAAAAGTGGGCTCAGAGGACACCCTTTCCTCATTCCTCTCACCAACCAGAATCTATCGCTTTCTTGCTCTCCTACCTTTACCCTGCTTTTTGTTTCTCTAAAAGTTTCCGATACTCCTTTCACTATTCCCTCTCTTATCCTTTTTTTGAGTATAACTTTTTCTATTTCACCTCAGTCTAATGAGTCAAACGCCGCATTTGAGTCCATGAACATTGCTATCATTGCCCCTTTTTCCCTTTTAATCCTAATATTTACTAGATACTTCAGAACATATATGTTGTAGCGTAACGCATTCATATTTTAGCGCACAGGAAATTCTATGTATATGTAACGATTCACTTCCGAACTAGAGATTGGCTAGCCAGAATTTGCCACTCAGTATACTCTATCTTTTTTCCTATATTCTCCCCCATTACTTTTTTCTTTTCTCCTTTTTCTTAATTCCTTTCTGTCCTCCTTTTTTTTTCTTTTTACAGTCCTCACCCTATCGACTTCTATTCCCTCCTTTACTAACTTTATTTTTGTTTGTACACTCAAATCCTCTTTTTATTTCTCCTGTCATTTTCCATCTCCTCATCCACATTTCCTTCTCCCATTTTGATATTTCTGACCTTTTCTCTAAACTCTTCTTTTTCTTCCCTTGATCAATCCTCTTTTCCTACACTTTTTACCTTCTTCCCTCATTTATTCATATTGTTATTACGTTTTTATCCATCTAATGTCCTATCAAGGGAAAGTGATCCAAATTATTATAATCACCAACCTCTAGTTTCTTGACCTCCTCTCGTACTTCATCATCCACTATCCCATCATTAACTACCGTTCCCCTTTTATCTGATGAGGGTGTGTATTCTACTTTCTCATCTCCCACTATATTTCCGTTTAAGATAAACCATCCCAACTTCTCCAAGCTATTCAACCACTTTATCCCCTCCCAATTAAGTACCTTAGCTTTGGATTTTCTTCCTCTGCCTTCTCCCTATTTTCTTCCTCCTTCGTTTCCTGCTCTCGCATTGAAATACTAACCTATTATAAGCCTAATCCCTACTTTATTTTCTTTAATCATTTCTTTCATCTCCTCTGCTTTGTCCTGCATATCATCGTTCACATAAACCCCCACCACCTCCCCCTTCTCTCCTTCCATCGTTAACTCTTATAATATTAATCCTTCTTTTTGTTCTTTCCTCTCTTTCTCATCTTTCCCTGTTGTATATTCATCCCTTAGTCCTATCACCATTTCTACCATTGCTCAACGCTTTCGATTCTCCCTCTTTGCATATTGCTCTTGTCATTTGTAACCTCTTGTTAACCTTCATCTTACTCTTTCCCATCCCTTTTCATCTAGCCACGTCTCCAAAATTATGATTACATCCCAATGTGTCAAATTTCTTACAAACTCCCTATCCTTTGTCTCCAATCCTGCTATACTCCAGTAACATATCTTCCATCATTCCGTACTTTCGTTTCCCGTCTCTTTTTCCTTCTTACTATTTCTTATTTTCCTATCTCCTGTTCCTTCCTCTCCTAGCTTCCCTGCACCTCATTCCTTACTATATCTTTCCTTTCTTTATCCTAATCCCACCATACTCTGTCCATCTGTATTCTCTCATACTTAACTCACGTTCCTCTTCCATTTTTGTTCCTCTTTTGATATTTTCCTTAACTAATGCTACATTTTCTTTTCTACCTATATCAAATCATCCTCTATTCTCTCCAAGCTTCTACATAACATCCTCTTCTTTATAATCATTTCCCTCTAATGTTTTCATTTCTTTTGTCTCACCAGAACCATTCTCTACCCTATTCGCTCTTCCCTTCCTGCACTTTTCACTTCCTCTACCTCTACCTTCGAATCAATCATTTTCAGTACTTTTTCTACTCCTTCCTGCAGCTTCTTCCCCTCTAATCTTATACCCTGTATCACTATGTTTATTTTTCTTTCTTCCTTCTCTTTCCTTTCTATTCCTTGTTCTATTTTTCTCAGTCTTTCCTTCTCTGTATTCCCACTCTCGTCCCAACTAAAATCCTGGTTTGAGCTTTCTAGTTTCTTTATCCTACCTTGCATCTTCTCTATCTTTTTATTCTTATCTTCCTACTTCTCTATTTTTTGTTCCAATCACTGCATCCTCTTTTCTAGCTGCTCCCTGACTTTTTTCCATTTCTTTATTTCTTTCCTAAGTTTAGCTATTTTCCGCTTAAGTTCCTTCTTTAATCGCCTTCCCATTTTCTCCTGAATTTCTTCCTAAATCCTCATTACTTCTATCATCACTTTGCGAATTTCTTTTAGTCTTTCCTCTTCCAAAAAAACTTCAATTTCATCTTCGCTTCCTTCAGCCCTCTTACTTTTATCATCCTTCTCTACCAAAGCCTGCTTTTTCAGCAGCGATCTAAACATTGCTGGATATTTCAAGCTCGAAACGATATCTTTCTTCTCTTCACTGCTTCCTTACTAGCCATGAATCCAATTCAAACGCTCCCGCCTTCTATCGTTGCCTGCCTCTATCTATCGTCGTGGTCTGATACTTGTCTCGCCTTTCTCCGTCGCTACACAACCCTACTACGACCAACCCGATCAATCCAGTCCTCCCGTTCTGTCACAACTTTTAAACCAACCTAACCTCAACTTCTAAATAAATCCGTCTCAATCCTCCAAAATATCTAGCTTCGTTTTTCAATCTCAAAATCCCTCAATTAATATCTCACATCCACACCCTTCTACACTGAAAATTTTTTGGGTGAGCTGCTAGCCCACGTGGTAGAGCTGGAACACCAAATACATCGCGCACTGCTCGCCTGCTGCTTGGGGCGTAACCTCAAGTACGGGGCACGCTCTGTTCCCACATTGGAACATCTGTAGCCCCTATAGTATTGGTACAGTAATTCTCCCTTTACGCGGGAGCACGGAATCCCCACGCCGAGTTTCGGACGGAGTTATACAGTTATATTTTATACTCATGGGGCGATTTCATTCTCTTTTGTGGGACTGCTGCGTTCTCGACACATGGAAAAGGATCTGCTCGCATGTTTGGTACTTAAAATTTTCAATAACTATTTTTGGTAGAAAATGAAATTATTTTTTTGCAAATTCAATTTTTTGCTTGAAAATTTTAATATTTTATTGAAGTTTTGATTTAAAATTTGGTTTAAAATTTATGTATTTTTTTGGAATTTCGTCTTTTTTGGAAAAAAATTAGTATTTTGTTGTTGAATTCATTTGTCTGGTTGAAAATTTCACTGTTTTGTTGTAGATTTGATTGTGTTTATTTATTCAAAATTAATTTTTTGAAATGGAAATTCAACTGTTCCATTTTTTGTTGATAGTTAATCTTTATTACTTCAAATTAACTTCTTTCGTTGAAAATGCCATTTTCTATCCGAAATTTTAACTAGTCTATGTTTTTTAAAATACTTATTGTTATATTAACAATTTTGTTACTAAAGATGAAAATTGAACAAATTTTTGACATTTTTTTTCTTGGAAAATGATCTTTTTAGTTAAAAAATCAACTTTTCACTGAAAATATGACTAGGATATGATGTATTAGTGGTGTAGAATTTGCGAATATAGAGTTTTATTTCATAGAATTCCTAACATCTATTTTTGAAAAGAATCATTTTTTGCATTATTGCAAAAATTTTCTTTATTTAAATCACAGTCTTTTTTGAAGAATGTAAGCAGTACAAGCACAAGGTTATTAATGGCGATATTTTATTAAAAATGTATCATTTATAGCAGCTAAATATATTTATTACGATACAATTACATTTTAATTCAATTCAATAGTACATCTAATGCACCTACACATTTCCTTAATGCGAAATTTATTCAATTAATTAAAAACAATCGTTTAAAAAATCTTTAATATAAAATTTTTATTTTATATTTTCAAGTATGTACCGACTGAGTATCGGGTATTCGATGAACTTGTGCGGTGGGAGAAGAGGGCGGTGGCAAATGATTTGGTAAGCGCGTTCGGTGGGTTAGGAGGAATCGGGGGTTCGGGCAATTTTCGCCGTGAGTGGTTTACCGGCCTGTCTTTGTGATTCAGTCATGCTCTGTGGCCACCTATCTCGAGTTTGTGAGATATAGCTACGGGTGTAATTTACGGCGGTTCTACTGGGAGCCAATGCCATTTTCCTACATGCAATAGTAGTTGGTCCCAGTTGTACCCTGCGGCAATTGTTTCACCAGTTTTTTTTCTAATTATATATAATCGTATTATTATACAAGAGCAATTTATTATGATTTTATCAAGATGTGATGTATTTATATAAATACATACTTTTATCACTGATTACTTACTTGGATAGCAAAATTCCTCACTGACAAAATTCAAGGAACATGCTGCATATTCTTGGCTATACTTTACATTCTTAGCACTCTCTTATATTGTTTACTGGTCTTTTCTACATCTGATGCTAATATATTTATCACCTCTAAAACCAAGTACATGAAAATAAGGAAAAGTTAATAAACTCTTAACTGTGTGTGGTATTGCAAACATGAAGAAGACAATAAATGCTGCTGTTTGTTTCTTCATTGTTCAATATTTTTGGAGGAAACAGAATGTAGGTCATTACAATGTTTTCACGGGCAGAGTGATCCTTACATGTATAAACCCGATTTTTAGCCCTATAGACCAGGTGTTTATTTTATAAACTTGCTACTTATATCGGCCGTGTTAATTTTTTTCGGCAATAGCACCCACAAGACTAGATAATTCTGAAAATTCTTTATATAAAGTAAATTTTAAAAACTATCTCGTATTCCACCTACGACCGTAAATGCCGAAGATATATTTCTTTAAATCAAAAGCATAGATATTGAATTCAACAACATATTTGTTTAATCTAAAGAAGTACTTATTCAAAACACATTAAGCCAATATTTATTAATAAAATGTGTATTTTATACATATAATAAATATTTATACAGGTGAACCTACGAGTAGTGTGACTTCTAAGTCTCGCTCGAGGCGCGACCCCCACTCCACACCACTTTTCGAGGATATGAAATCCCCGAGGGCCCAGCTGCTAGAATAGTAGTATGGAGTAAGGGCTTATGGTTTCTCGGAATTGTACTCTCCCACAGCCCCGAAAACGGCACTATGCATAGGTTCACCTGTATAAACACAATATTTTATTCCTTTGAAGAAATGCTTTATTGGTATAAGTGTATCAACTCTTTGTATTAATTAAATATATTTTTAACTTAAATTTATATTCTTTTGGTTTAAATAAAACTAACGGCTGGATTCAGATATCGAGAATCTAACTGATATAAGTACGTCCTAATAAATTTGAAAAATCGAACTCCTTGCATCAAATAAATATGTCCTTGAAAGACTAATTATATTTTAACGCAATTAGACTGTTCAAATCAAGAAAGTTATTTTCTTGAGTGTACGAAATATTCATATAAATCGAGAAAATACAATTGAAGAATTCATTTTTCAGATCAGGAAAAGTTTTATTCCCGGTTAAAAGAAACAAAAATTATTAGTGTGAAAGAATATTTTCTGAAGGCTCAGAATATAGGATATAATTAACACTTGTAACAAAACAAAATTGTAGATACCGATACTGTTATTTAATTAAATTCATTACGAGGAAACTGGTTCTCCCTGCCACGTAGCACGATACTCGAAGGGCATAACAAACAAAAAATTTTGGAAATCTAGTTCGGCCTATCTAAATACCTCGAGTAGCACGGCGATGCCTTAGTGGCGGGTTGAAACTTTTTCTAGTGTACAGTCGAGATCTGTACCCAAAACTTTGAGACTATGTGCGCAATGGTCCCAGTACTGACTTTGATGTTAATTATTTCGGTTTTGAAACTGCCGATTCAATTTTAACTTTACAGTTCGATAGATCTCGGTGTCCTTCTTATGCTGGTTTAATCTTAGACATTTCTGAAATAAGTCGTTTTTTCGATAAATACCTTAAGAATTGAAATTCCTGTCTGAATCTGATTCCCATATTTCCGTTTGTTTTGTATCCAATAGTCCTGAAACCTCGCTGGAAACCTTGGATGCCTCCAAAGGGAAAGTTTACTCCGAATTATTTTGCCTATGCTGTGGGAATGAACATGGTCGCCATGAAGCGATACCTTTGTCTGGACCAGTCATCCTTATCAGGCAGGATGTCTACTTACATCCCTTAACAGGGGCCGCGAAGGTTCGGCACTGTTTAAAAAGCCAGTTTACTCGTACTCAACACCCCCGCGATAACATCCAAATCAGGTCTGGTTTTTTTAAAATTTGTTAAGTTTGGTTTGCCAATGTAGGACACTTTCATGCCATAGAGGACTAGAGTTTCCTGACTACTGGAAATGGTTTGGATCTACTTTGTAAGTAGATGGATAAACGTTTATTTTTCGTCCTGATGGCCATAAAAGGTTGACTTGCTAACAATACTATTTTTAGCAGAATTTTATCAAAGCTAACTCTTAAGAAATAACATCCATCGACACCTTTTCTTCCAAGACCACTCGTTCTTATTGCCTTGCCTTCCTCACTTCGCCTTACCTTTCACGCATCTTCCTACTTTTTCTCATTGCATTTCATTTATCTACTGTTTAAAATATTTACAATTTTCTTCTACCATGTAACCAAACTCCTAGCTTATCCCACTTCTTTCAACCTCCTCACACTCCTTCGACCATTGTTCCAAATTTGCATTCCCCTTCCCGCACAATTTTCACATCTTCTTCTCCCGAAAATGTCAGAACCATAATCCACTTATACTTCTTTTTAAGCCTTGACTCTCGTATTATCAACTTCCCTGCTACCTTCTCGCACGCTCTCTCTCTCTCTCTCTCTCTCTCTCCATGCCGATATTCTTAACCATCCCATATACTTTCCTTCCTCGTACCTCTTTCTCACTTTCTCAATCTGTAGTCCATTTGTTCTCCAATACCTTTCCCTTTAAACCTCCATCTACGACCCCCTCTTATGTTCTCCTTCTCCCAACAACACTCCCTGACCAGGCTACTTCCAGCTCTTCCAAAAATTTCTCCTTATACTTACACACTCGGCATCCCGTTATAATCCCTAAACTTGTTTTCCTCATTTACCACCTGAAAACATAAATAGGCGTATTCATCCCCACACTTCCACATCATAAAATAAGATTCTCGTCACTATTGTTTTGATGAATTTAATTCTCCTTCAAAAATGATCTGCAGAAAACTTCTTACCCTAACCCTATACCTTGGCCTTCTCGGCATTCAGCTCTAATCTATTCTTATACAGGTGTTTTCTCAAGCTGTTTACTATCTCCTTTAATGTCTCCTCCCTCTTTTCTAGCAGCATTATGTCACCTGCATACGCAAGTGACCATACACTAACTCGTCCTACCCGAACTCCTCCTGCCACTCCGACCGCTAACTTACTTTTCATATCCACTTTTAAAATATTAAAAAAACGCTGGAATAAGCGAATAACCTTATCTCGATCTAGTAAATTCGCCCTGCAAATTCTTACGTTCTCGCGGGCCAAAAGAGAGCGAGCTGAGCGAAACTTCATCAAACACAATGCTGCGCCGAGCTCGCAGACAATCAGCACCGTCCTGTGTAAACTCCTCTATAGCTGACTGGAAGACGCGCTCAACAACCCAAAAGTAATTCTTTTTTTCGTTTCTTTCCTTTCTTCCTTCTTGCCCTTCTTACACGGAAGCTTATGATACTTGCGTAAATTCTTGTTCTGTTTTCGGGTTTTTCTTCGGTTCTGCTTTTTTTTTAGTTAGATTGAACACTAAGATTCTCTAGAGTCTCCAAAGCTACCATTTTCCATTTTATTCCAAATCCGAAAAAACAAATTCCCTTTTTTCTTATTCTTTTATTTTTCTAATTTAACAGGTGCCGATTTTGACTTGAAGTTTCCCATGTAAAATGCATAGGGAAAAATCACTTTTTTGAGTTTTTAGAATAATTTCTTAGGGTTTGTAAAAATGTGACGGGAAGTATGGGAGCCTGTAGTGAATTATCCAACCAAGAATTTCATCTATCAGACATATGGATTTGACACCCCTAACACACCCTTACGAGTACCTGAAAACTACCCTTAAAACCAAAAATGTCAATTTTTCATGAAGTAGAACTTTTCAACACTGTATTCTCGTACACTCGGTTGGGGAAAAAGCCAAATAGAACATTTTAAATTTTGTATAAATGCACTTTCTTAAAATTGTGCTTCGATATGCAGTTACTAGGAAATCCAGAAACGTACTCAAAGATAAGTAATTCATAGCAATTCATTATAATTTTACGATAAAAAAAAAAAGAAATTTTAAACCTACAAACTAAAAATAATGCTGAGATTTTGAACAGGGGGGGGGGGAACTCTTTTTTTATTGTAAGTTCAAAGATGTAGGCCTAAAATAAAGGAAAACAAAAACACAAACCCAAGACGACTCTCTCAGCTCCAGTTCTACCTCCCTCCTCTCCCAACCCTCCCTTCTTAACTGAAGTTTTTGTTGGGACTGACGTTAGAACTAGAATCCCCACCATATGACGATTTGATACTTAACTTTGACATGATTTCGACTTAGAAAATAAACTTATTGCATAAAGGTGTTAGTTGGGCGTATAACCTAACAAAGAATAATACAAACTACAAAATAGCCTCGAAAAGGACTGGAACTTTTAATGACAAAAGGCATGCACACGGAAAATCTAAAGGTCATGTTTCAGGTCACGAATAGAGATTGCGTGTTTGGAATGCTAGGGGAGTAAATGATCTGAAGGTAAAAGAAATTCTTGAAACTATGGACGTGAAGAAACTAGACATTTTATGTGTGCCTGAAAAAAAGAAAAAGGGATGCGAAACCAAAGACATAAAAAACGTCGTGTTGAAAGGCGGATTTAAAATATGGTCAGGAGTAGACTGTGAATCACATGGTAAACCGGGAGTAGGTCTGTTTTTGAATGAAAGAGCAAAGCAGCATCTCGGAGGCCATGGTTTCGTGTCTCCCAGACTGCTGTGGGCTAGAATGAAACTAGGAATCAGAAGACTATTTATCATAGCATACTACGCGCTGGTTGATAGTGATCCTAGAGAAGTAAAAGACGCCTTCTGGGACACTTTAAATGACACAATAAACATTTGCGAACATGGGGAAAGAATAATTCTACTAGGAGACATGAACGTTTGGGTGGGCATCCAAAATCAGGATACCGAAAGAGTATTAGGTAATTCTGGGGATCCAAGAACAAACTACAACGGAGATAAATGAGTTGGTCTATGCTTAGAAAGGGGTCTGTTTATTACAAATACTTGTTTAGGCATAAAATGATCCACATGTACACCTGGTCTAAAGGAAATAGCAGCAGTATAATTGACTTTGTTGTTGCGGATGAAAGACTAAGTAAGTTAGTCAAAGATACGAGGGTCATGAGGGGTCTTGAATGCAATACTGATCATTACCTTCTGATCTCAAAAATTATCTTAGATCGGGGATGGAGAAAAAAGAAAACCAAAAAAGCAAAACAAACGCGAATCAAAATTCAGAACCTACAGAAACCGGATGTGCGAATAGATTTCCAAAATAAGATAATCGAAAGCATAGATAGGGCAACATGGGAGGACCGTATAAAAAACAAAGATATAGAGGGCGCCTGGACAATGTTACGGGATATCCTTGTTAGATGTACGATCGAAGTGTGTGGTACCGCAGTTGTAGGAAGAATATCTGGTGATGCGTGGTGGAATGATGAAATTCAGGCTGCCCAAAAAGTGAAAAGAGAAGCGTACAAGAGAACTTTGAACATCGCAGGTCTTAGCAATGAAGAAAGAAATAGACGTAGAAATTATTATAGACGTGAAAACAGGATACTTAAAGGATTAGTTAAAGAAAGTAAAGATACAATTAGAGCAGAAGAAGAGATAAAAATACAAAACGACTTGGAAGAAAGCAGGAAACTACTTTATAAAAAAATGAGAGGAAACAAAAGTACAGAAATTGTCAACATGAGAAATAGTAGGGGGGAAATAGTATATAATGCAGACGGAATACTAGAGAATTTCGATGGGAAACTCAATTGAGAAAGTCTGTGTCACTGAGGTTAGGGATATAATTAGGAACTTGAAAAACGGTAAGGCTGCCGGGGTAGACGGTATTAACGCTGAAATGCTTAAACACGGTGGCGCGTGCATACCACATAGACTGTGCGAATTCATAAATTTATGTTTCGAGATGGGAGACATCCTAGACGATTGGCAAAAAGCGATTATCGTACCAATATACAAGAGAAAGGGAGATAAAAGCGAGTGCAATAATTACGGAGGGATTAGCTTATTAAGCACCGTAAGTAAAATATGTTCAAAAATACTTATTCGTAGGGTAATGAAAATAACAGAAGCGAAGATTTGGGTAGTGCAAAGTGGATTTATGCCAGGAAGGTCATGTACGGATCAAATATTTAGCTTAAGGCAAATAACAGAAAAAAGTTTGAGCGTAGGAAAAAAAGTTTTCTGTGCATTTGTTGACCTAGAAAAAGTTTTTGACAAGGTAGATAGAAGTAAACTTTGGGAAGTCCTGAAAGAGTATGGAGTCAATGGATGGATCCTACAAGCTATAAAAACAATATATACAGGTAGCAAAGCGAGTGTAAGAGTGAATGGGAAACTGAGTGACTGTTTCGATATTATTCAAGGAGTTAGACAAGAATGCGTTATGTCTTGATGGTTATTTATATTATTTATGGACAAGTGTTTAAGAATGGATCTCTTCGACGAAGAGTAAGAAGGTTATTGGTAGAGCAGGTCCCCTTATCAGAAGTAGAAATATATCAAATAAAGATAAAATGGCAATACATAATTCCATATTTGTACCGACTGTACTATACGTTAGCGAGACATGGAATTACCAAGAAAAAGGTAAGAGTAAAAATAACGCAATTGACATGAGATTCATGCGTACAATATGCGGGAAAACCCTGATGGACCAAGTAAGTACCGAGATAATTCTAAAAGAATGAGGTGCAGAAGAGACGCTAGTAGACACATGGGAAATAAATCGGTTAAGATGGTTCTGACATGTTGAGAGAATGCCAAATGAACGACTAACGAAACAAGTGTATCAAGGTAAAGTAAATGGCAGCGTGCCCAGAGGTAGAACGCGGAAAGAACGGTTAGAATGTGTGAATGACCTTGGCCACTAATAGACCTAGGTGGGGAACCTTAGATAACAACTTCGTGAGGTTCTTCGCTTGGGGTGATTGCTATAGAGATTGATCAGCAACCTGGGTCGGAGCAGTGTTGCCGAACGAACGTGTTATTTACTGTAATAGCACGAGAATTCTGGATCAATCTGAAAAATCTCTATCCCTTCCACACACTACTCCTTTCCTTTACCGAGTGAGTCACGCCTACCCCGAAAGGAAAATGGCCTAATGGTGTAATAATAGTAATAATAATAATTGGTTAATTAATTTTCATTTATTTAAACAACTGAATTTGTTTCAATAATTTGTTTTTTCGAAAATTAGTTTTTCCCCATAAAAATTATTACAATTAGTCTAGTAGAATATTGATTAACACTGGTTAATTCATGTTTTATCATTTAAACAAATGGAATTTGTTTAAACAATTTTTGTCGATATTTTGTTTTTTTCCTTAAAGATTATTTCTATTGGTCTATTGAAATATTTATTAACATTAGTTCATTAATTTCTAATTGTTTAAACAAATGAAATTTCTGTAAATAATTTGTTTTTAAAAAATTATTCATATTTCTTCAGTGGAATGTTTATCAACATTGTTTGATTGACTTTGTTTTATTTTTTTATTTTTTAATCAAAATTATTAGTTAAATATTACTGATAAATTAATTTTTAATAAATTAATTATTAATTAGTTATTCATTATTACTGATAAATATTCCACTAGACCAAGAGTAATAATTTTTATTGAAAAAAATTCAAAAACGAAATTATTTGAACAAATTTCTTGTGTTTAAATAATTGAAAATGGATGACCTAATGTTGATAAATATTCCCCTAGATCAACAGTAATAATTTTTAGGGACAAAACGAATTAAAAAAAATTATTGAAAAAAATTTCATTTGTTTAAACAATTAAAAATTAATGAGCCAATGTTATTAAACGTTCTACTAGTCTAACAGTAATAATTTGAAGGGAGAGGGGGGAAGAAATTTAAAAAAAAAACAGTTAAACAAATTCCATTTGTGTAAATAATTAAAAGTTAATTAATCAATGATAATAAATATTCCATCAGACCAATATTAATAATTTCAAGTAAAAAAAGACCACAATATAGTGCTCAAGATGTCGATTTCATGAAGAATTGACA
>NC_046658.1:4392459-4402617 GCF_010883055.1 Belonocnema kinseyi
TATTTTTTCATACCCTAAAAAATTATTCCAAAAACTCAAAAAAGTGATTTTTCCCCATGCATTTTACATGGAAACTTCAAGTCAAAAGCAGCACCTGTTTAAATCGGAAAATAAAAAAAATTATGGAATTTCTTTTTTCGGATTTGGAATTAAAATAGGGGGGATCGTTGCCCTCTAAAAACTAAAAGCCTTTTGGAGCCACCCTAGTGTTTATACTCAGGTTGATATTTGGCCTATGTCTTAAAACATCGTTTTCACACGAAAATAATCCCGTGCTTGGTAGCCTGATAGCTTAGCTATCAGGCTCGATAAATTTAGAGATTTTAATCCGAATCTGGCCTCAGAACTGCACAAATTAAGGTTTTTCTCGAGAGATCGTAACCTAAATTTGCAGAAAATTCTGGGTTTCGCTATATTGGAGACTACATTACACGGCTTTCTGTTAATGACTCAGAAACCAGGTTAAAATTTTCTGAAGGATTTCGAAGCTCTGAATACGTATCTGACCTCAGGATTACTCAAAGCCTAGTTTTCTCCGAGATATTCTAACCTGAAAGTTGAAAAAACGCTGTTTTTCGCTATATTCGGGAATAAATTACACGGCAGGCTGATGTTTTTCGTAGAATATCTTCAAAGCATTTAGAGATTTTGGAGTGGCTGATCTCGAATCAGTGGTCAGAGTTTCCAAATTCAAGATGGCGGATCCAATATAGCAGCTACAGCTGAAACACTTCATAACGAGTTCCTAATAATTCCAAAAAGTGCTTTAAATGATTACTCGTGCCATCTTTAATTTCAAATTCTGATCACAGACTCGAGATTAGTATCTCCAAAATCTTTAGATGCTCTCAATAGATTTTACGAAAAAATCAGCTCGCCGTGTAATCTTGTCCCCAATATAGCAAAAAACAGAATTTTCTTAAATTTTAGGACATAATATCTCGTGAAAACCCAGACTTCAAGAAATTCTAAGGCCAGCTTCGGATTCAGCTTGTTAAAATCCTTCAGAAAAGTATAGTCTAGTTTCTGGGTTAAAAATCTTGCCGGCCTGTGTAACTGTTCTTTTTTATTCAAGAAACCGATCTTTCAGCTTAATTGTGTAAAATAAGTTGTCGTTTTGTTATCAATGGTTGTGGCCCTTGAAGTATCGGCTGAACGGTTCAGCACAGAGTAGTTTTAGTTTTTAAGTATACTGGCTGATCTTTTGTTTATTAATTTGTATAAGGAAATAACATAATTTGTTAGGAATAATGTTTTCGAATTGGCGTTGAGTAGAAACTTAACTGCTACCTTAATGATAAATGAGTCGTGATCCCGTGCTATCGCTTTATATAATTCACTACCGAGTCTCGCCCCTCTCATGAAATGTATTTTATCCTGCATGGTCTATTATATATTGAGTTAATTTATTCTCGTATAAGAGGTATTTGCGACGATTCCTTTTTCTATTAAGGATAACCCATCCCGTCTACCAATTCTCATTGATAGTCTAAAGGTAGCCAAGAAATAAAATCTTAACCACGCTAATTTTTCTGAGTTTATAAGTGCAATACACGTGGTGAAACAGAGACTTTGTATGAGTGAAAACATTCCACGAGTGCGAAGTCCCTGTGTTCACGTGTATCACATACCATTTTTCATTAAAAAAGCATAGATACTCAAATGACTCCCATAAAAAATGAATATAAGATAATAGTGCTCCAAATTTACAACCGGGTCCTGGTGCGGACGCCACTTCGGTGGTCCGGGGCCTGAGCTGCTTGAAAGGAGGAAATCCCATTTGAAATAGTATTTTTATAGTTTTCAATTAATTCCTTATCTTCGACAAACGAGAACACATGCTTATATTAAAATTAACAGATATACAATACGTATTTTATTTATTATTTTCAGAGCTGATTTCACGCTATTTAGATCTTTGCTTATTTTTATCATTTTTATTTATTTTTGCTAACTAGTGAGAGTAGTGACAGATGTAGTTAAGGTTACCAGTAGTCATTCTGACTTTTATAGTTTTTAATTAACTTTTCTGAACGAGCTAGAAAAAATTGAGTCAGATACTCTTACATGAAGACACTGAAAAAAGTAATTCTTTAGCTGTATTACAATATTGTTTTTATATAAATATTTATTTATGTATTTAAAGGAAATGTTTTTAATTAATTAGTAGAATTAAGTCATTAATAATAAATAGAGCTTTATTTTAACGAAACAAGCATTTTCTAAATCAAACGCCAATTAGTTTGGTTAGAATACATTTTCCTTTTAATCTATAATAACAAGGAGATTACTTTAAACGCATATTTGTTGCATTCAAATTAATACGTAAATAGGATAAATTTTTATACATTTAATTAAAATAAATATTTCATTGATAGATTCTGGCGCAATTTTTTTCAATTTAATATAGTTAAAGATTAAATAAATATGGTGTTGAATTCCATATCCCTGTTTTTCATTCTAAGAAATAATTCTTTGGTAAGTAAATTTGGTAAGAATCAAATTAATACTTTTTTCTACCGTCAATGGAAATATGAGTAAGAATTTTGAGTCGGTCTTACGGTCTTCGTTAAATTTAAAGAATAAAGACTACATTATTGAATAGTTTGTTTATTGATATTCTAACATTTTGGCTATCACTGCGTGCCTCTTTCAGAGAATCTAAATAAAAAAAATATAAATAACGATCGTTTCTTACATTTAATTAGAAATTTGTTTCAGAAAAAGTAAAAGAAATCGAAATACCAGTGCTTATTTTCTTATAAGAAAGAAGAATACTCAATTGTGGAGTCAAACATCTTTCAACAGTTAAGAGTCAATTTTAAAAAATAATACTGATGTTTATCACCAAATTAAATTAAAATATACAAAAAAAACGTAGAATAAAAAGCTTCATAGAAATAGAAGAGGCCTTTTTTGAGAAAATTCATCTTAAATGATGGAAAAAACAAAAGCTTTATAAAGTTTTTGGACAACAACGAACATAATTGTATAAAAAAGTAGACACGAAGCAGTGGTAAATTTATTATTACAGAATAAAGGCGTATTTTAAAGGAACCGCAAGTAAGGAAAGCGCGCTAAAGGAACTGGAATTTTAACTTTGTTTTGTTTATTTTATAATACTTTGATATATTTTGTCGATATTCATAATTTCTGTCTGCAAGTTAATGAAAATATTGTGATATTTGATTTGGCACCCATTATTGGATTGCAGCATTACAGGAAACGAAATCATATTATCAATCAACCAAACACAACCTAAGAAGGCCCCAGGGCTGGTTCAGATCTCAAGTAGTCTCTGCAAAAATTTGCCACCGAATTGGCTCCTATATCTCAATTCATTTTTTAACAATTTATTTGAAAGAGAATATTTACCACTTGTTTGGACCAAATCATCGACACATATGCTGCACGAAAACATGATTCTTCTAAACCCCATAACTTCAGACCGATAGTTCTTCTAAATTGTGCCCTAACCATTTTTACACATATTTTACTAGCCAGAATAGACCATATTTCTGCCATGATATTCTGCCACTTTTCCATTATTCCTCTTTCTGCCATATTATTCTGAAAGCGCAAGCGGGTTTTCGCCGAAACAGAGGCTGCGTCGATATTATCGTCAATTTAACCGCCATTTTACAGATATATTTGCAAAAAAAGCCAAATACTTTTATGCCATAGTAGTCGATTTTTCAAGGGCATTTCCTTCAGTCAATCACGGCCTCATCTGGACAAAACTTCATGATTTGGGTGTAAGCTCGAAAATAATTAGAATACTGAAAAGTTTATAAGAGAGCATCAACGCGTGTAAAAGTGGGATATGAAATCTCAGATGAGTGACCAATTACTGAAGGGGTCCTGCAGGGAGAAATTTTGAGTTCCATAATATTTAACCGTTTAACGCCCGATATTGAGACTTTCTTTAGGGGAAAATGTCTGGTCGGCTTTTGAATATTGGGTGAGGAACATATTTTTTTAATTTATGCTGAAAATTTAATTTTATTAGCCGAATCCAAGATTGATGCCATAACAAAAATCAGCGCTCTGAAGGAATATTGTAACATAAACGAATTAGCAGTCAACAAAGACAAAACCAAATATACTATTTTCAAAAAGGTCGAATTAGCGAAAATCTTCTTGGTTCGAAATATGATGAGAGTCAGCTGGAGCTTGTCTCATATTATCGGTTTGAACTATTTAGAAGTCTACGAAAAAGTACAACTCCGTTTTTTCAAGAATCCTCTCTGCTTACCGAGAAAAACCGGACTTTGTAGTGAGGTTAGTATTAGGCTTATCTTGTGTGTCTGGTCAAATTATAAAAATGGCATTAAACTCTCTTTGTGATTTGGTATCAGTGGAAAATTGAACTTCAAAAGAATTCATAATCCAAAATTAACTTACATTTGTAATTTGGAAATCGAAAACGATAAAGTTTTAATTTGGAATTTCTGAAAAAGAATGCAGACTGCCTAGTTTTTCTTTGCTCTAGAATTTGAGAGTAAAATCTTTCGTAGTAGCTTCATCGTTCCACCAGAATTGTTACCGACGCGTTACTCGGGTCCAACTTTCCTGAACGGAACATAGTAAATAACTAATGAATAATATTTTATAGATTCATATCTATAAAGGACATGAATTGGTACATACCTCATTAAATAAAGAAAAAAAGAAATATCAAAATCAAAAGTAATATCCATTGACCCGAGATTGATGAGTATTTACATGGCTTAAAAAGAGAGAAATGTGAAAACATTCTATAGTTTTATTGAACATTGTTTCAATATTTGATGAAATTCCTTTAGATCTAGCATTAGACTGCATTGAAGAAAAACGAATACAAAATAAAAATCTAACTAAAATAACGAAAAATGAATGTTGAGCAGTTACTAGAACTGTTTTCAATACCATGGTTTTTTCTTTTAATTTAAAATATTAACAACAAATAAATGTTTTTCATATGGATTCACAATTGTCTCCTACAGTTTCAAATTTGGCTTGAGAAGATGCGGACACAAGAACTTTAAAAAAATTGAATTTTAAACCTATTTAATATAAAAGGTATGTGGATGATACTTCTGTTTTTGTTTCTACTGAAAAAATTGACAATATCATAAGTACTTTTAACAGTTTTCAAAATTCCATACAGTTTACATTTGAACTTAATGATAATAATTCAATAAATTAACTTGATTTTAAAAATTATTAAAATAAATGAAAGTGAGTTATTTACAAATTGGTTTAAGAAGGCTTCATGGTCTGGTAGATATTTAAGTTTAAATTCCCATTATTTATGTTGTCAAAATGTCGGCCTAGTAAAAGATTAAATCGATAGATGCATTAAATTAAGTGATATTAGATTCAGAAAAGAGAATTTTTATCAAATTAAAATCAATTTAGTTCAAAATCTTTATCAGCTTCCTTTGATAAACAGTATTATTCGAATTCATTATACCTACGAATTCATTATATCTACAAGTGTTCCAGTAAGAAAAATAACTAGGTTGGCACATACAAGAAATCGGATTCAAAAGTTACGTTACTGTTCATTCAAGGATTCACTTAAAGGCTAAGAAGATATTTTTAAAAATTCAACATAAATGTTTACTTTAGGAATCAAAACTTAAACCATTATTTTGATTTGAATTTTAACAATATTAAAATTCTTTCTCAGATCAGTTCCGTTTAAAACTAGAATAGCCTGCAATCTTTAAAACGAATTACTTATATAATTACAAGTTAGACCCAATGTGTCTTGAAAAATGTTGGTAGCGATAATATGGGCTAAGATCAGACCACCACATGGTTTAGAAACTAGTTATTAGCTAGGCGGTAGGCTAACATCACACCGCTGCATAATCTTCAAAGTAGTCACTGTAGCCAGACAGTGGGCTTATATCAAGTCACTTTATAAATTTAAAAGAGGGGCTAAATATAACCTAAATAAATCCTGTATTAATAATCAAATTACATGCACTGAGATGGCATTAAACAAGAAACTACGCAATAGAATTCTGAGATTCCTACTGACGAAAATAAAAACAAGACCATCATTTATGGTCGAGGGTTAAGTGCAGCCATCCGACTTAGAATTCCCATGATTCTGCAGCATCCTGGTCATCGCCGTGAAGTTTACACCCGCCAAACAAATGTTTATTTGGTTCCGTAAGATATTTTGTTGCTTCCAATATTCAAAAATTGAACATAGGGAAGTAATTATCTGAGCCTGCAAAACATTTCTTTAAAGTTAAAATACATTTCTTTTCATCAATTCACATTCCCTTCATTCAGTTCTAAAGTGCACAGATTTATTTGCCACAATTAAATATTTCTTGGAAAATAATCAGCACTTCAGTATACTTCAGTTCTATTTCCCCGTCAAACAGTTTAAAACCATGTTTATAAAGTAAAAGTACTAACTCTCATTTTAGATTTGAGTTCAGCAAGATCAACTCCTTCTTCAGGTACAGGGACGTTGTAAAATTCTCCTTCTTCTTGAGTCAATAGTTTAAACCATCCACTGGCCGGAGCTTTAATGAGTTCAGATATACCAAAAGAAAGGGATCCCATAAAATCATTGCGCGATGTTCGATCCCAGTCCCATACTTCAATTAAAAGCCTTCGGTCCTTATCTTCTTGCCTTAGATCACTAAAAATAAAGAATTTTTACATGAGAGATTTTGGAGAAGAGTTTCATGAAATATTCTTTTATTTGATTAGGGGTTGTATATATCATGTATGTCATTACTTGCTAAAAGAACAGGTCATTATTTCAGAATTTTAAAGTATTAACGGTTCACAAATAATTTAAATATAATAAATAGTTCTCGAATTTATGATAAGTTTCTTGAAACGACGTACGTGTTAGACTGTATTTAAAATACGTATGTGTCTCCAACAAAATTTTTTTCGAATGAGCTGCATGCTTTTAATCGTGATGAGAACTAGCCTCCTACCAACTGGACTCTGAACCCTCCTTATTTTGCTACCTACACCGTCCGAGTGGGTTACCTGTGTTCACCCCTCCTTCACTAATACAGTTTGCGATAAAAATATAATTTGAAAATTCTAAGTTGTTATTCAGATCCTCTATATTATCGTTTGATTGTTTTTGGACATTCAAACAAAATTTTCCTATTTTAAATTATTCTTTCTTCCCTACAAAATTCGACCTCGAAAAATCACCTGGGTCACGTATGACCCATAAGGACGTTGGAGGCTTAGACGTGTCCTCTAACTTCATCCAGGATCCGATGACCATGTTCATGTAGTGTCTCTTCGAAAGAAAGTGGTCTTCTCAAAAAGGCAATTGTGAAATTGTCTCTCCTTCCAAGAGCTATGACTGACGCTTAGTGGTTTGGATATCACTTTTATCATGCACCTTGCTGTTAGTCGTCGTCCGAACGTTAAATTATGAACTTGTCTCATCGTTTTAGTAAACTTGTTTAAATTAGTTCTACTTCAGTTATAGAAAGGATCAAAATATAGACAAGTTCTATTTTTAGAGCAATTTTATTGACATTACAGGAATTCAGTTATGGTATTTATTCAAAGTGTCCTGTTCTGTAATATATTTATCGTCAAAAAGGTTTTTTAAACATTGCGTTCTTTTTTATATAACAAAACTTCTATCGCTCGCGAAAAACATTTTTGAATTGTAGGACGTTCAATCAAACGATTTTTTTATTCTTACTTTTTATAGTCGGAAGCCAGCCCTAAAAGAAAAGTTTCAGGAAATATGGACAGTTAAGCCTTGTCACTTCTCGAATAAAAATAACCCAACTGAAAAAATATATAAAGAAATACTGCCCACCACGCGGGAATATTCTATCGCGCTCCACGCGCGCGGCTCAGTAGTAGGGCTATGTCGCTATCAGAACATCGATAGACAGACTGCGCCATCTTCACAATTTAGCGGCAGTTGTCAATACCTTCGGACAATAATTCAGACTCCTAGTGCGATAGCATTGTACCATTAGTCGGTAAATATATGTCGATAAGGCAGGGAGTCATGCTACCGTCACTCGCTAAAACAGGGTGGTCGATATTTTTTATATTGTAATTTTACCACATCTCTACAAGGTAGGGGTTAATTTTGCCATCAGTTGGAAAGACAGTGAGGTCGGTATTTTTGCGTTAGCATTTTACCATATGTCGGCCGCGTAGAAAGTTATGTTACTATGATTCGTAAAAACAAGGTCTGTAATTTTTATATCTGCCAGGTCCGCTTGTCCATCTTCCTGAGGTAGGGATGATTCCCATAGCACCGCCACGATCGCAGTCACAGCTACCGCCATCATTGCCATCGGCATCCCAGGACTCAAAACATTACTCACAACAGGGTCCGTCGCTATAGGTTTATTCGCTATAGGTTCATACGCTCCTGGCTCAACGGTGAATCTTGAACGATCGATAATTCCGCGCATGCTAGTAGGGAATAGTAGGGATAACAAGGGTCCTCGTGGGTCCCAAAGGCAGTCGAGAGATACGGAACGGACACTCTTATTTGGGAGCTCAGAGGGTGCGCCACGTTTGAAGTTTTCTCTGGGTTCAAGGAACTTTAAATCAGGAAATATCTTCATAGAGTGTGTATAGCGATAAAAGCAAACTTCATCCTATGAAGTTTACGCGCGATGAAATCGTAAAGAATAATTCTTTTAATTTAGATCGATTTAACCATAAATTTGTGGGAAATTTGTATGATCGGCGTTTGATTTCGTGACAGTTTTGCACTTCACTCCGTGAAGACCTCGCTGTGTGAGATCGAACGTTCGTGAATTTAGATTAAATTGGGCAATGGGTTTGACAAGACTTTCTCAAAATAGATTCTTTTAATGAAAGTAAAATGAGTGGAGAATTTCTCTCTTGACAATCTTGCACTTTGTCGGAGTTAATTTGAAATTGTACAGCAAATCGTAGGATTGAATAAAGTTTGGAAATTTAATTCAATTGAACTATGGTTCACGTTACAGCTTTGCACTCTATTCCATAGAGACCTCGCTGTGCGGAATCACTCTTAT
The DNA here is from genome assembly GCF_010883055.1 of Belonocnema kinseyi. Lineage (NCBI taxonomy): Eukaryota > Metazoa > Arthropoda > Insecta > Hymenoptera > Cynipidae > Belonocnema > Belonocnema kinseyi. Next base: position 4,401,480 of record NC_046658.1, read on the forward strand.
TGTGCAGAATAAGAAAATTAATTCATTAGAATAAAGTGAGTTTATTTCGTCACCTAGGAGTGGAGTTCTAATTTACATAAATACTTTATGCGCAATCATATCTCACTCGGGTGATCCCAAGCATCTCATAGGCGGAAAATTAACGGTTCTCGAATAAAAATGATAGATTATAGATCCACAGACGGTTATATCTCAAACAAAATTTCTCATTGCAAATTATTTCGCATTTAACCCTTAAACGGCCAAAACGCCACTACCGGTACACTGCTTTTCAACGGCCAATAACTAAGACTATTCGACACTAGAAAAAATTGAGACACACATATTTTTATTGCTTAAGATCTCCTCTTTCCGACGGTGCCGATGAAATTTCTTAAAAAATTTATTTATTATCCCAAAATGCAGTTTAAACAAAATACGTCTGAATTTTTTCGAAGCGTTTTGAGCAAAATTTTGGATTTTGCATATGAACAATTTTTGCAAAATTCAAAATTTTGCTCAAAACGCTCCGGAAAAATTCAGGCGTATTCCTCGGTTGATTACAAGAACTTTTTATTCTTGACAAATTTTGCGAAAAGCGCATAGTTTTTCAATAAAAAATTTTTATAATTCTAAGCATCATGTAAGAGTAAAATGATTCACGAATATCTATCGTCCGTCTGCCGCAAACAAAGTTTACGTTGCCCAACTATCACCAACGTGGAGGTCGACGAATATCGATAGTCACTTTTTTTTTAAAGGGATTTTATATATTTTTTTTACATTTATTATTTTTTTTTATGGAGAATTTTTTTCATTTCAGATTTCAATCCGTTGAAATCATTTTGTTCCTGCTGTTTCAGAATGTAATTTTGAGAAACAATGTAAGCAGCAATACATGTTGCAATCAATGCAAAATCTAGTAGTCCTCTGGCGACATTGTTCATTATTACATAATGCTCTTGTTCGTGACTCGTATCTGTGAGTTTCGAAATCACCTAGTTTTGATTGCGACAAATATTTCCTTCTGATTTCTTTACAGAAATCTTCCGTTTTTAATTTAGCTATATTATTCTTGTTGCAAATTTTCCAAATTACGGTAGCATTTGTAATTGATGATTCTATTATTCGTGAAAAAATTTTAAAAGTCCATTTCTTT
>NC_046658.1:4402717-4404517 GCF_010883055.1 Belonocnema kinseyi
TCATGCTTTTCTTTCACTCTGTCTTTACGGACAGTTCCTGTTGATCGTAAACCACATTTATGCAGGTGGATGAGTAAATCTGGGCTGGTAAAGAAATGATCAGAATACAGATGATAATCAGATAATTTTTTTCGTGAAAGGCCATTGAGAAGTGGATTGATCATTTGTAAAGCAACTCTGGAGCCAAGTGCACATGCCAATAAATTTATTCCAATGCTTGGATCATTTTTGCCACAATAAACATCTAAATTGAATAGATATCCATTGGCTGCACATAAGCCCCAGAGCTTTATCCCATATCGATCAGGCTTGCAAGGCAGATACTGTTTCAAGCTCGTACGACCAAAAAATCGAACCATCATTTCATTAACTGAAAATGCTGTTGAGAAAAAACCAAATTGTTGAATATTTTGCCGGAATAAATTTAATATTTTACGAACTTTCCATGCTTTATCTTTATCATTAGCATCCTCAGTTTTTGAAATTTTTATTTTTGATTTGATTTCACGAAATCGATTGCGGCTCATTGCTAAAGCTACAGGAGAGCATGTTACAAGGGGGTCAGTTTCCCAATACTCTTCTTGATTATTTCGTATATTGTAGGATGACAGCACTAATATACCTATGAAAGTGTTTAGTTCTTCTGTAGATATATGTAAGCCATTTTGTTGGCTAACTTTTATGATATAGTTTTTTATTTCTCTGGAGAAAAAGCATTCAAATAACTGCACAGGTGACATAGATAATATTTTTTTCCGTACATTATCAGACAGAAAAACTTGATCATCTAGATTTCCAGGGCAAATTTTTTCTTCGTTACTCCATGAAAAAACGTGATTTGGTTCCAATTGTTCTTGAGATGTTGTGTAGTTATGGAAAACAGATCTATATGATACATTCGCTCTGGGAAATTCCGATCCCGAATTCTCGTCATCTGATGAATCATCTCCATCAGAGCCAGAGTAATTTGAGTATGATGATACGTTCATCATTTTCATCGGAATCCCATTCTGATTCGGAGTTTGTTGCAATTTTTGAGGCTTTACGCTTTGGCATTTTTTTTTGCTGGGTGTACTCGAAAATTCCCAGGATGACAATGCGGTGAAGGTGTGGTTTGATGTCAGAGTGCAATAAAGGTTACGGAGTCGTTGGAAATTTTTTATTAAAAAACTATGAGCTTTTCGGAAAATTTGTCAGAAATAAAAAGTTCTTGTAATCAGCCGAGGAATACGCCTCAATTTTTTCTGAACGTTTTGAGCAAAATTTTGAATTTTGCAAAAATTGTTCATATGCAAAATCAAAAATTTTGCTCAGAACGCTTCAAAAAAATTCAGACGTATTCCTTGGCTGATTACAAGAACTTTTTATTCTTCATAATTTTTCCGAAAAGCGCATCGTTTATTGTAAAAAAATTCATGAATGTTTTCACAAAAATTTTGCCATTAAGACGCCAGTCTGAAAATACTAAAACGAAAAATCGATCTTCGAACCATGGATTCTCAAAGTTTAGACATTTGTTCCACCCATTAGTGAGATTCCAGCTTAAGTACAGACTCGAAAAGCTTTGGAAAATGGTTCACAAAAAAAATAGGCACGAAAAATCACGTTTTTTTTTTGTTTAAACTGCATTTTGGGATAATAAGTAAATTTTTTGAGGAATTTCATCGGCACCGTCGGAAAGAGGAGATCTTAACCAATAAAAATATACCAGGTGTATACATATGAAACCGGTATTTTTTCAAGAAAAAAACACATTTATTTCAAGAGAATGATAACAAATATTTTATTCAAAGTATGCGC
>NC_046658.1:4404617-4408568 GCF_010883055.1 Belonocnema kinseyi
TGACAGATGACAATACGCCAATTAGCACAAATGGTAAGTTCCGACAGTGCCTACAAGTGTGCCTACTAGACGCTAGATGGCAATACCGGTTTCATATGTATATACCTGGTATGTGTCTCAATTTATTCTAGTGTCGAATAGTCTTAGTTATTGGCCGTTGAAAAGCAGTGTACCGGTAGTGGCGTTTTGGCCGTTTAAGGGTTTTAAAGGCCTCCATATCGTTAAAAGCAAGTATGTGTTCCCACTCGGTCAAGAGGAACCCATTCTAATTCCAAGAATTTCATTACTCGTTAATTTTAATAATAAAGTTGTTAGGGCTATTTTAAATATCCTTCCAGCATTGGAACCGATGGTAATAATTGGTTACGATCTGCTGATTAGGAAACAGTAAATAGCAAATATGAACTAATTTTCAATAATGACTCGTATTGTTGAAACTGGTCGATATGTGACACTTATATTGAATAAAATTAACGTCTTAAATTTTATGAAATCCCCAGTTTTGTGAGATCACCGTAAGAGCATTATTATTTAATTGTTATAAGAATTATAAGAGACCAGAGAAATGTTACAATATATTACATACAAAATAAATTCAAAAATCTGTATACGCAAATAATGAATTATAAAAATAATAAAATAAAATTTGTACTTACTGACGTCTCCAATTAGATCTCTGCGCATCCAATGGTACTGTCATAGATCGAGCCTCACTCACCATGTCAGGATCATACCTCAATAAGCGAGTCTAAACAGCTAGCAATTACATATAGCAGCACCGTGAAACCAGTGAGTACTTTCAACCAAGACCAATATTATTTTATCAAAACTCGGTCATATATGTGACGTGCGCTGAAGAAAGGGGGCTTTCTCTGAAAAGTGAGCTTTTTCAGGGAGAGCCACAGTGGGAGAAATATCGAAATCGTGGCAGAAAACCCAAAAATTAAAATGTCACCAAAAATCATTTGAAGGCTCAGGTCAGATACAGGGATATTTGAGGAGTCCGAATTCGCAGGTTGGAGCGCCCAGACATTTCCACCTGCGTATATACTGCAGCTTTAAAGTAGGCGCTCGACAGGTAGGAGGTCATAGGCAGCAAGGCCGAGAAAAAGTATTGTGTTTGGAAGCCTGCAATAAGTGTCAAAGTGAATGAAATTGAAATCTTTGAAATGGAGTCTTCAGGTGCAGGTAAGTGGATCATTTAGAACTTTGTAAATTATTGTATTTGTTGAACCTATGTAAATTATTGTTTAATATTCCTTACAAAAAAAAAATCCGAAAAATCGCATTAGTAGGTTCTCCAAAAAAATATAAAAGTTTATGAATCAATTACAATTCAGTCAAGAAATTCATCTCAGTTGTTGGCCTACATATATATCTAATAATATAAACAACATCGAGCTGCAGCACTATGCGGGTGTTCACTTCGTGATTGTTTAAACAAAATGATTATTCTATTAAGAGTAAAAAATTAACATTTTTTCATCGAACAAAATTTTTCCATATTCTTCAGCTGATTTTCGATTCAAAAGGGTCATTGACATTTTCCTCTATCTAGCATACTTTTTGAATTAAAAATGGTTGAATATCTGAAAAACGCAAAAATGGTGAGATTCAACGCCCTAACACATATTGAAAAAATATTATATGGTGCACATTATGGGTTGTCATGTAATCATTAAAATATAATTAACTTAACTTAATGAATCAGCAACTATGTTGGATGAATGAAAATTTAAGAGGAATTTCAATTCTTCCAATTGCGGGTTCTAAGGAATTCAATTTTTAGTTACAGAATCTGCAACTGTCGCAAAAGTACCCAGCTTGACGAGGAGGGAGATTTTTTATTTGAGGCGAAGCAATTTAAACGAGTGTGTGATGGTCGTCTATGAGGAAATTAAAGCTGTGATGAATGCACGATTGGGGTTTACTTTTGAATTGCCAGAGATTTGTAAGCAAAGTTTGCGTTTATTAATCACACTAATTCGTAATAAATAGCAGAAATGTGGGTGGAAGGAGAGCGATTTCCTGCAAATGAACGACGATTGGCTGAATACAGTTTTATATTTTCAAGGAAATAATGAGTCCCAAGGTCTAGGTCCAGGTCGTCCTCCTTTGGATTTTAATGAATTCACCGAACGGACAAAGCGACAAAGGACAGATGGCATTCGCTATGAATTATGCACGGCAGAGTCATCGTATGCTACGCAGATAAGTCTTTCAGCTGAAGGACAATTGGATTCCGCAAAAGTTGTGAAGGACGTGACGTTCGACACCCCGTCTAAAGCCTCGAAGTACAGGAGACCAATCGAATTACCTCGACAAAAACCACTCACTCCTGATGAGGCTGCTTTGCTTCTTGTTGGGGCTACATGGTCAAAAAACACGTACCAGTTTGTACGAAATATAGCTGTACAGCACAATTCTAGCCTGTATCCACCATATAAAGTAGTTGAGAAAGCTCTTAACGCAAGTTATCCACTTCAAGAACACCTAACTGTATCTGAAGACAAGGCTGAAGTGGATCTACAGGCTTTGCTTCATCACACGGTTGAACGTATTCTGCTGGCTCAAAAAGAGATGATCAAATCCATGTGTCCTGAACGCGTACGTAATTTAACTCTGATTTGCAAGTGGGGTTGCGATGGTTCATCTGGCCAGAGTCAATATAAGCAAAGATTCGATACTGATGACGAAAATAAATCGGATGTCAATATGTTCCTAACTTAAATCGTTCCATTGCGGCTTGTTTCGACAGATTCAATTACGAAAATCCAAACGATAGTATGGAAGAACCCTCGAGCATTATCTCCTTATTATTGCAGACCGAATAGAAAGAAATATTTGAAAGAAACGATTGCAACTACGAAGGAGGAAATCGAGTACATTCGAGAGAAGGCTGCAAATCTAACTGCCTTTGAAACAGTCATTGACGAAAAAAATATAAGTGTTTTGTACAATCTTGCATTAACAATGGTGGATGGTAAAGTATGCAACGCATTCTCAGGCACTTCATCTGCTCAGCGTTGCCATTTATGCAATAAAACGATATCAAATTTCAACAAGATCGATGAAATTCTAGAAGCAAATGTAATTGAAGACAACTTGGAATATGGAATGTCGTCGCTTCATCTCTGGATTCGATGTTTTGAGTGTCTTCTACAAATATCTTATAAGTTGGACGTGAAGAAACAGGGTCGTATTCGAGACGATGAGAAAGAGGAAGAGAATAAACGCAAGAAAATGTTCAACAAGATTTTCGTTAACGACTGGACTTGATCGTCGACAAACCAAAATAGGGGGCAGGAAGTTCTAATGATGGGAACACTGCTCGAACTTTTTTCCGGAATGAAGAAGTTTCAGTTGATATAACTGGGATAGATAAACGCCTGATTCACCGGTTACACGTCATCTTGCAAACTATTTCCAGTGGCTATGAAATTGAATCTGAATTAAAATCATTGGCATTGGACACAGCTCGACTTTATGGGGAATTGTATGGTTGGTACAATATGCCAACAGCAGTTCATTAAGTTTTGATGCACGGCGCAGAAACAATCACGAGTTCCATGCTCCCAATTGGAGAACTATCAGAAGATGTCGAAGAAGCGTGCAATAAATGTATAAGACAATACCGAGAAAACTTTGCACGCAAGGAATAACGTGTACACAATTTGACAGACGTTTTTCGGCGAATGCTTCTTGCATCCGATCCATATATTTTGAGTCTATGGAAATTACCAAGAAAAAAGTTACATTAATTTTCACTAGGCGCTCTTAGATTATTTAAACAACCAAACTTCGACGGCTCCGAAAACACCACTAGGCAGTCACTTGATTTAACTGCAGCGTCTGACAGCGAGACAGATTCTTCATCAACAAGCGACGAAGAGTCATAACTTCGAATAGTATTTTTCTCAGTTTTTTGTATCATATCATATTACATTGATG
>NC_046658.1:4408668-4408947 GCF_010883055.1 Belonocnema kinseyi
AAATGCAACTATAGTCAATATCTTGTAAGTGCGTATTATAATAACTTTTACTGTAGCCTGTCTATCGTTAAGAGACTTGAATTTTACATACTCACTACTGTTCATTTATTATATAATAATCGTTGCAGAGTTATAATGTTTATTCTATAAGCATGTCATTCATGTCAAATTACATACTTTTTATGTTATCACACCATTTCTGTCACGCAATGATGAATAAATATTCAATTTATTAAATTAATTTCTAAAAAACCGTCATATTCGTGATATAAGCTTTTT
>NC_046658.1:4408957-4429065 GCF_010883055.1 Belonocnema kinseyi
TCAACCATTTTATTTATTTCGAAAATGACTACTAGTTCCTAATCAGCGGCCTTGAAAATCCCAGAATATGGAATTTCGCGTAAATTACAGTTGTTTCCGTTTTTGGTCTGCCATATTGGATACGTCATTTTCTTTTTTTACAATTCTGACTTCAGATTCGGAATCAGCGACCCCGACTACTTCAGTATATTTAATTGCATACGATTACAACGATTTTTTGAATTATTGCTACGATTTCGGGATTTCGCCCCACGCGAGTGACTGAAGTCGACCTGATAGACCGGATTTTTAGGAGAGAGGGAAGACTCAGGAAATCTTCCCTCTCCACTTACCACTACATTCTCACAGAAGGAAATAGGTCGTAGACGCGGCCCATGGATGAGGTATAGATGAGATGCGTAGATGGTATCGTGAGTGCTGGGAGATGTTTCACGGAATCTCGAGCTCTGGAGCCAAAGCCCTCTTACTTGGATACCTAACAACTCAATCATTAGCAATAATAACGCATGTGCAGTCTAATAGAATCGCACGTACAGTCTAATCGAATCACGTATTTTTTTACTATTCTTTAACGATAATTTAACTATATTTTAACTATAACTTAAATATGCTTCAACTATACTTCAACCATATCTTACCATACTTTACCTATACTTTAACTAGAACTTAACTATACTTCAACTATAAATGAACTGTCATCTTAACTATACTTTTATTATGCTTCAGATACAATTTAACTATTTCTTAACTATGCTTTAACTATAACTGAACTAGCATGGGGGTGCAGTCGGGGTTTCCTGGCTGTGCCCCCTTGGTTGGCGCCTCCTAAACCATGCCAAGGTGCTCCAAAAAGATTATATGGTTTAAGCAAATAAATATATTGTAGAATGCTATTAAAAGATTGAAAAGAATATCCAATAACATCCACAATTTACACTTGTATTCCTATAAGTGATACGAGGGGCGTCGGATCGATTTTTTCACCGGTGGGCCTACCGAAAATATGTTCAAAAATAATCATTTAAGAAAGGTATTAGGCTTATTTTGATATTAGGTCCCACACAGTTTAGACGTCCCTGAGTGATACCAGTAAAGTAGGGATTTGTCCTCAAATTTCTTTTCACCCATAATATGCCTAAGAATTTCCCTAATGCATTAATTAATTACATCACGACATTTCAAATGTGTTTCCGATGCTATCTAAAATATATTTACTTATTTAAAATATATATTACACCTAAATGCATTTTTCATGGGCGCCCGCTAATATATTGATTTTTGTACATATATTAACTTTCGATGGTATGCATACTTACCTTGAAGGAGTTTCCAGATCAAGGTAATTATGTAAAAAGTATGACTCCATTTTAGCTTACGAATATGAAAGGGGACAACTCATTTAATTTAATACAAAATGTCGACCAATTGTCGGCTGCATTTAAATATTTTAGTAATTTTTAAAGTTAAACTCAATTTATATTTTAAAATGAATAATTATTAGTCGAAATTTTCACTAAAACAATCTTTTTATATACAATTGATTATGATATGATGATTCGTGGACATGAATTAGAATGGAAATAGAATGCGAGAGGGCAGAGAGGTTATTTATTCAAAACGCAGAATGGAATATACATATATTCTTGAAAAATAATCAGAATCGTGAAAATAAATTAACAATTTGTTAAACTTTCAGACTTCAGTCAGAAGAATTTTAAATTGTTCATTATACGTTGTTAACAAATAAAAAGTGCAAATTACTCTTTTAAGAAGTAATTTTCATGTTTCTCAGCATGAGTAATTCCTTACTGTTATAATTTGCTAATTTACAGTAATTATTGATTTTCGATCAATATTTCATGAATAAATTCACAATTCAACCATTTTTAACATACAAATAGTTCTCTTTCAAATAAATAAACTGCAGAAAAATGTTTAATTAACCCATTAGCTGATGACGGTACCGTATGGTACCATGCGTTTTATCGTTTTCAAAGTAGTTAAATCAGTTAATTTTTAATTACTATGTTAAAATTATTAATTATGTGAGTAATTAGCTTGATTAGTTAATCAGCTGATTAGCTTATATTACCTTAAGTAATATAGTTAAACCATCGGAAAGGAATTGAAAATCCGCGACACAAAAAAATTCCGCAGCTGATGGGTTAATGCTTGTCGTTATCCTATGATCTTTTCTCTTATTCACATTTTCCATAATATTCTTTCTGGTAATTACGCGTTGCTTTAGTGCATGTACCATTTTTCTTACGACCCTACAGAAAAGAATCTTTAAGTATATACTAAAAATTATTTAGGTCAAAGAATCTCAAAGAAATTCTCCGTAGGCACTCAGGTAGATATTTTTAAAGGTCCAAGAAGCTCGTTTAAAGGGTCAGAAGGCTTTAAAATATCCTTTCTGAAATTGAAATAAGAATACGATCATAAATAACAAGCAGAGAGGCTATCTCAATAGAGTAGTTGACACTCAAGGGTCCTTTGTTAAGCTCTCGGATTAAAATTTAGAAGTAGATTTTTTTTTAATTTCATAGTTAACAGCCTAAAACATAATAATTCGGAATCTATGGGTTTCGATGAGTTCAGATATCTAACTTTTTTTTTAATGTTTAAAATTGGAATTAATAGAACGTTTCTCGTAAATGGAATGAGATACGCCAAAAAAGACGACATTTTTTAATTCAACTACAAAATTGTATATCAGTATATAAGTTATAATTATAAATAAGTATAATGAGAAAATTCATGAATTAGAAAAAAAGTGTTAATAATTTGAAGAGAAAGTTAAAGAGGGAGAGCAGATTAGCCACGACCAACTACTGTAAATAACTCTGCCCGCCCGGTACGTGACAAATACAAAACGAACATTATATTACCGTCGCACCACTCTTAAAACGACCAATAAAAGGATCTTGAAAAGGACGCAAATCTCTCAAACTATCTCCGAGACTATTTTGTTTCAAATCGACTTTGTTTATAGACTCAAATGGGCCAAGCTATTTCGCTAAAGAAAACTCAGAGATTTCATTGGGTAGGGTACTTTTTTTTTTTTTGAAGTACTTTTCCTATTCGAGGTATATATTCCATATATCTTGGAAACTATTTATTGGAGCATATTTTCACTCAGAACTATTTTTAGAGCCAAAAAGTTAAGCTTTCTTTTAAGACTATTTTAAAAAATAATAAAAATACCCGATATAGCAAATAAAGTTAAATAAGCAATTAAATTGTTTAAAAATGCTTCACAGTGGTTGAATTTTGTTTATTAATGGGATATAATAAAAGAGTGAAAAATAGCCTTTCAAAAATAAAAAATTTAAATCGGTAAAATAGAAAGGAAGTTACAGGTGTTTGAAGATAATTGTGTAGGCGTTGACGTTGCAAATTTAAACCCCACCAATTAAAGAGAAGTGGTAATCAAGGTCTATAAATGTGTCCATTAGTTACTGTGGGGTAGGTAAACATATTGCCTTATTTAATCTACCAGTATGAAGATTTTATTGAATTATGGAAAACATTCAGTAGAGTGAGTCTGGGTTAAAACATAATCTATAATTAGATATGAGGAGTCACAATTTGTCATCATTATGATCCGTGACAAAATTGGTGATTCTGCTCAGCAGAATCACCTTTTCCCTACTTGAATTTACTTTAAATGAATGTATACAATATCTTCTAATAAGCTTTGACAGCATCTTATATTTAATTTTATTTATTGAATGGGTATCTGCCGTAGAGGAAACTTAAAAGAGCACTTTAATCATCTTTATTCTCTTTTGGAGCACTAAATTTAAATCATCTACACTTATAACCAAATATACAGTGTTCGAGAATTAAATCAAAAAATAAAGACTTTTATCTCAATGAGTCTCGCTCATATTGCGAAAGGACAGATATATCAAAAACAAAACATAGTACTCATTCAAGGCATTTAAATCTGATTCTCAATGAATTAAAAAGACGGTATTTTCCTTAGGTGAATTCATGACTAATTTTTCGGAACCGAGCAGGAAATACCTCTACGTCAGGAGTGTTCGCGCATCTAGCGAATGCGAGTAGAGGGAAAATCAATATGCGAGGTGTGTTGAAAATGTAAGGTGACTCTTCAATTTTCGCGGGCTACGTACATTCAAGTTTTAAATGTTTTGTTTTGTCGTGTTGGTACACTCGTCACGATCATATGTTCACAGTTTTGACTATGTAGCTCGTGTTGTTTTGCTGGCAGAGGCGTAAAAGGTTAGAAGGGTTTGGTGTGCTCGGCGATTTTCTTCTTTAAAAAAAAATGGGAGCAAAGAGTTTGCATTAAATTTTGTGTGAAAAATGGAATCCAGTGCTCTGAAACTCTTTAAATGTTGACAGTTGCATACGGTGAGTCCAGTCTGAGTAAGAAAAATGTGTATAAGTGGTACAAGCTGTTCCAAGAAGGCCGAGAGGATATCGAAGACGAACTTCGCCCTGTACGTCCCAGCACGTCAACAACAGATGAAAATGTTCAAGCATTGGAAGAAATGGTGTTGAAAAATCGCCGAATTACCATCAGAGAAGTTGCTGAAGATGTTGGCATATCGGTTGGCTCATGCCATGCTATCTTTTCGGACTGTTCGGGCATGAGACGTATGTCAGCGAAATTTGTTCCAAAACTGCTTAATTTTGATCAAAAGATCCATCGCATGACCATCGCTCAGGAGATGTTGAATGGATTCAATAATGATCCTGATTTTCTCAAAATGGTTATACCTGGAGATGAATTGTGGGTATATGGATTTGACGTCGAAACTAAAGCCCAATCGTCTCAGTGGAAGCATCCTGAGTCTCGAAGACCGAAAAAAGCACGTCAAGTTCAGTCAAATGTGAAGGTTTTGCTCACTGTCTTCTTTGATTACCGTGGCATAGTGCATCAGGAATTCTTACCGCAAGGTCGTACGGTCAATAAGGAGTATTACCTTCAAGTTATGCGCCGTTTGCGAGAGGCGATACGCAAAAAACGTTCGGAACTTTGGAAAAACAATTCGTGGCTTTTGCATCACGATAATGCACCTTCTCATTCATCCTTGCTTGTGAAAGATTGTCTGACCAAAAACAGCACCACAGTCATGCCTCAGCCTCCATATTCACCGGATTTGGCCCCCAGTGATTTTTTTCTTTTCCCAAAACTGAAGAGACCCATGAAAGGACATCGATTTTCAACGATTGAGGAGATAAAAACAGCATCGCTGAAAGAACTCAAGGCTATACCACAGAATGATTATCAGAAGTGCTTCGATGATTGAAAAAAGCGTTGAAACAAGTGTATTATATCTGAGGGGGATTACTTTGAAGGGGACAACATAAATATTGAGGAATTAATGAATATTGCAGTTCGTTATGCTATCGCCTACAGTGATCCTAGCGGACATTCACTCACGTCTTCCGCAAGAGAGATTCTTATGGACTATACGTCCTTTCTATCTAATTACGCGGTTAAACAATATTGCTCGGTTACGAGCATATGAATTCATTCGGGAAACCTAACAAGGTTGCTTGTAAAGGGAAACCGCAGTCCTTCCCTTGAAGCTGGTGTTCTGTCGACGCATCGAATGAAAGAACAAGCTGTGTTATCGGGAGCGGCTATTTAAGAGCTCACCTCTCTGGTAGCCAGATAGGCTCCCACTCTAGCGCTACCAGTGCTACCAGGTCGCTCTGCAGCTGGTGGCTATTTTACAAAAGTTTTCCCCATGTTAGTTACTCTATATGTAAAATCTATCGCTTGCTTATCGATTTGTGATTTGTGTTCCTCCAAGATGAAACTCCTTATCTGCCCCCTTTTTAAAATGGAACTATGACTGGGTAGCTTTTTAAGTAGCTAGGGCCTAAAAACCTAATAATGGAGCGTTACACCTGCTCCCTCCCCACCAGCTATTTAGAAAGCACGCTAGGTGAAGTTTCAATTTAAAAAATAATATAAGAAGAGTGGAAAGTAAGTATCGCACTTTTTGTCTGAATGCAAGCAGAGATTAGTTTCTTGAGTACTTCAAATTTTGACTGATAGATTTGTTTGAAGGTGGCGATTTCTCGTAATATTTATTTTAGAAAAGTAAATTTAATTTTTGTGGTTCTTTTATCATAGAATCCTTTTTTAAATTTTTTCTTTTGTTTTTATATGATGAGTAATCACTTTTTAAAAATTTATTTTCTTAATAGTAATGAAAAAAGGTATTTATTTCTATGCCAATGATAAAAGGTAAACAGAGAATAAAATGAAAAATAATTTTGGATCCTAGCGTGGTTTATAATCTATTTGATCAATTTTTTTGTTTTGTTTTTGTGATTATTTATCACATTCAAGCGCTGTTATTTTGCGTGCTATAATTTAACCACAGTCGAGGTTAGCATGTCTTTCGATGCAGGCAATTATTGTCCTCAGGATGTATTGCACCTTGCAAGCAATGTCCTTGGCCACTTCTCCTCTGTGAGCCATTAGAATTGGGTGTTTTCGGTCGTAATATGACTTGTCTTATTTCTTTAATATCTGTTCTCCGCGTTACCGTTTTTGACTTAATTTTGAAATGGATACGTTGCGGCGAGGGTATGATTTCTCAGGAATTAGTTTTTATTTTTTTATTCTTGAACAAGTCTTGCTGAACTGGTTATTGACCAGATATAACGCGGCAATTGAATTTAGGTCATAAAAGCTAGTCTTATTGTGAATTCAACAGAATTTTCTTTTTCTTGAACAGAATACATGCTTTTGTCTAATTCACAAATATCACTTTTGTCATCATCTTTTTTAGATTCAATTTGTGGTTTAATAGATAATTGTTTATATTTTTTACGTAAACTTAGGGTGTCGATTGAGTTTCGGTTTTTCATTTGTCGATCGTGCAATTAATTACTGGATATTTTATTTGGTTTTGAAGTTCACAAGTTGCCTCGTTTTCGAGAAGTTGTGCGCATATGTTATTCATTTCGGTGTCTTTATTTATATTTACCCCCGTGTCAGTTTCCACCGTCACGTTTATAGATAACACAGAGTTGATCTGTTTTAGGACAGTTTTGCACGTTTCCGGGCAAAAATTTGTCTGGGAAATCTTTTGGAGTTTTCCACTTTTGATCGAGTGTATTCGCGTTTGAATTTCCATGGGTTGCCATTGCATATGGTGCTCCCTCCGATTGATCTATGATATCTTGGGCCTTTTGTTTTCTACACGCCTCTCCATCCGCCCTTGCTATTTCCTATTGGATGTTCTGGTTGGATCTGGTTTGAATTTCTAGCCCGGTACCAGCTGTTAGCTCTTGGTTTCTCACTGCTCGTTGGGCTATTCCGAGTATCCTGTGCACCGTAGCCTTCGCCTCTCAGACTTGAGTGGCTTGCATTTTCATAAGCAAGCCATGGTTTCATCGAAATGATAAACAGACTAGTATGTTTCGTGTAATAAGCATTTAGATTTAAACGGCCTGCTCGATAAAAAGTTTCAAGCTCATCTAAAAGATCCAAGTAATTTTCTATCTTTCTCACAAGAGTGGCATTTTTCACACCTTCGTTAAAATATCTGGAGTATTACTAAACTACGTCTGATTCAGGAGGTGGGGGAATTAAACTTTTAACATTAGAGATCATTTTTATCGCGTGTTGGAGAATATTCGAATTTTCTCGATGGTCGTTGAATCCGTATTCTAAGAAACTTTCTATTTTTCTGCGAATATTTTCGTTACAGAAGTGTTTAATGAACTTTTTTTGAATAATTTATGATCATCATCAGCGCCTCCCCAAGTTTCGCATAGGTGCAGGTCTCATGGATTTAGGAAGAGGGAAAAATACTTGAAAAGGAGTTTATATGAGGAACTGGGTGGTCCTATGGACGTGACGAAGGAGTTTAATATGAGCGCAAAAAGGGAGGTCAAAAGGGATTTAAAGATTGCTAAACGATAGATGAATGAGCAATTGGGTCTCATCAGGAAATTGAGGACAATCATCTGAAAAATGGATATGTTCTGCACTGAGAAAAAGAACATGTGGTTGCCTATCTGGAAAGGAGTGAAGGAAGTACGGACGCTAGTAGACAAATTATTTAGCACGAATATTTATGCTAAATATCATTATGCATTTGTTTGAATTGGTGTTTGCATAGCCACTGCTAAGAAAGTGAAAAGGGCAAGCGATGAAGCACAGGAGAAAAAAATACGAGTCAGGCGGGAACTTAATCTGAAAAAGCAGTAGAGGCCTCCAATCCCCAAACTCGGAAGCGAGAGAGGGAGCTTTCTCTGAGCCCTGTCGAAGCAAGTATCACCCTCTAAAAGACGAGAAGGTCGAGGATACGCAACACCACAACAGCTGCGACGTCCTCGCCAAAAAAATGTGAATGAGGGAACAAGAAGAAACCTGCACCCAAGGTAGTCAGACGAGCTTGAACCAAAGCGGTTCTCATAAAATCAGCAGAGGGATCAAGCTACGCGCAGGTCCTGAAGAACCTCAAATGTAAGGTTAATCCCGATACCTTCGGTGTAAAACTTATGGGTGTCAGACAGACCAGACAGGGGGACATCCTGATCGAGGTAGGAGCAGTAGAAGACGGCAGAAGAAAGTTCTCCTCTGCTATTCGGGAGGTGGTCGGTGCTCAAAATGCCATACACGAGCTTGCCCCACGCACGGAGGTTGAGGTTAAGGACCTTGAAGGGATGGGTGTCCTATCGGTCACAAAAAATAGAGGCCATAAGAAATATTATTGCTTTGGTTTTGGCCATACTGCAGCAAGCTGTAAGGGTCGGGATAGGACAAAAGGATGCTGGAGGTGCGGAAAAGAGGTTCACAAGTTTTCGGAGTGCTCCAGTACTCCCCAGTGCTTTCTCTGCAGCTGACGAAGTAAAAGGCCCCACACTGACCATCTGCCGAGATTAATGAAATTTTTCTCCTTCAGGGAAGCAGCGCTGCCCAGGAAGCCTCCAAAATGACAGAAGTGAACGACGGGGTCTAGCCATGATTTCAAAGGCCGACGAACCTGTTTCTCGACTTTGGCGCGCTACTAAGGACGATGCGTACATAATGGTCGGACAAAAACGGCATTACCCCTGAATTAAACCAAAAGCGGTTCCAGGGGGGAATTATGCCAAGGAGAAAGGGTGGTATTTTCATTAGGTCGTTAGTAGCTTCACTATAATGATCAAATTAAGATCTTGGTTTATATTTGTATATATAGTAAGATCGTCGTAGTCACACTATCAGCATCTACACACTACCGAGAAGTGTGGACACTTCTCAATGTGTGTTGTGAGAACATTTTTCACCACTCCTCGTAAAAAACAAAAAAATCATCATTATCATCACTCATCTTTAACTGTTCCTTCAAGCTCATGAAAGGCTCCTGGTTTGCTCCCGTATATAAAGCTTTTAATTGAGCCGGTTATGCAGGAACTATGATTGATGTATATTTAGTTTGATTAGAAGGAGGAGCAGGTATGAATTCGGTGTTGGGATTTATGAGTGACAATTGTGGAACTTGTGAAATAAATTGAGGCATAAATGTTTGTTGTGTCTGAAGCATGAATGTTTGTTGTGTCTCATATATGAATGGTGACATTGAGTGCATGAATTGTGTCATTGAGTGCATTAATGTTGATTCAAGTGAAGATATGAATGGCAGTTAAATATGTGGTGTGAATGGCTATGTGTATGGATGTATCAATTTTGAAATGAATGGATCCATAAAGAGTTGTTGTTGAATAAATAGATTTTGTTAGGTTTGGATCTGTTCCGTGATATTGAGTGGATGTGAGATTTCAAGTGGGTGTGTGATATTAAGTGGGTGTGTGATATTGAGTGGGTATGTAGTATTGAATGTGTGTGTAATTCTCAGTAGCTGTATGCAGTTGAGTAGCTGTATGATTTCGAATTCGTGCGTGATATTAAGTGGCTGCGTGTCGTTGAGGGACTATGTGTTGTTAAGCGTAGCTGATTCTGGAATTTCCTGTTAAAAATAAAAAATAAATGGATTAGAAAATGTGCTTGTTTTTAGAATTCTAAATTTTTTCATTAAATTATACTTTATTTTCGATTAGCTTATTCTAGATTTAACTTTATTATTTTAAGTCTAAGTTTTTAACTTTTAGTTAGTTTTACTTTAATTCAAATTAGTTTATTTTTTATTTACTTTAAGTTTAGGATCCTTTAGATTAGATTTTTCAGTTTAAAGATTTTAGGTCAATTTACGTTTGTGTTATTTTTTCGTTCATTTTTTCCCTTTAAATTAGCTACTTTAGTGAATCATATTTTCATGTATTTTAGTTTTAAAGTTTTAGATTAATTTATGTTTACATTTTTTTATTAATTTCTATTTTATTGCAATTAATTTATAAACCGAAAAAATCACGTAACCTACCTGTGCGTTGCTAATTCTTTCTAATAGGGGCAGATTCCATTTAATTTCATCAAGTTGCTGCATCTTTTGCTCAATCTATAAAACGAATTAGTGTTAATTTATTATAGAAGACAAAAAACTAAATTAATTTATTTATTATGTGCCTAACATTTACATGTTTAAAAATAGAGGTTATCTGTACCATATTTAAATTTAATATTATTATATGCAAATCTTAATAATAATAATAACAAACGAAATAATATTAAACCCCTGTACCGAAAGTTTTGTCGTTTAGGTGTCGCGGCAGGGCTTGAGCTTTCCTCTCATGACTTTCACGGCTATGCTGGCGGCAGCACTGCTGCTCATAGGGTTTCCCATGCCAGGTAGGCATATAACGAAGAGGAGCGGTACGAAGAAGAACATCAAAACCCATAAATAATTATTTATGGGTTTTAATGTTCTTCTTCTATTTTAAAGGTTTTGAATTGCTTGTAGCTTCCCGAGGAGCGTCAAGGCGTTCCTGGAGCCACCGTTAGTGGCCACAGCATGCGGACGGTGGTGATGGTTAGGTAGATATCGCTTATATAATAGCGGGCCAGCAAGAACG
Source organism: Belonocnema kinseyi (assembly GCF_010883055.1). Taxonomy (NCBI): domain Eukaryota; kingdom Metazoa; phylum Arthropoda; class Insecta; order Hymenoptera; family Cynipidae; genus Belonocnema; species Belonocnema kinseyi. Next base: position 4,419,914 of record NC_046658.1, read on the forward strand.
TCTGCGACAAATGGTAAGCAGTGGAACATCCACTGTGCCTGCTGAGAATGCTTTTGATAGCGTTAACTATTTTCAGCCCACCACCTCGACAGAAATACCGTGGAAGAGTCTCTATTGCAAAACTGCAAAGTTTGAGACGAAAATGGAAAAAAAAAAATAATTTCAGGACGAAATTTTCTGCAAAGTATTCTAATATAAAGAAAGTCGCACTAAAAGATCGTATCGGTAAGATGAAGAACCTCAAGACTAATCTACACATCACAGAAAAATGATCAATGTAGATGAAAGAAAAGGTTGATTTGGCGTTACAAAACAATGACAATGAACATCAGTTAGAGGAAGCCACGTCACACGGTCAAGCACGGGCAATTGATGTTCTTTCTCAGTCTGTTGATGATCCAACACTACCGATTCACCAGAGGTGGATGGCCTTATACTACCAGAGGCAGAAACAGAGGTTCAGCACGCAAAAAGGCGATTAAAATGGAGATCATATATGATATTTTGGCTGAGAGGTGTGGGAAAAGTGTGAGAAGAAAACATCATAGACGCATCTTTTTCTTGCAATTACTTTAAAACACCAAGTACATTTCGGCCATCTTGCAGGCCATTTTAAGGTAATACATAGCCTAAGCTTAATAATTTAAACAGATGTAATAAGGTGGCATCAAATTTTCAAAAACCTATAAGGAAAAAAACTGTACAAATTTTTTCTTAATTAACCTGTTATTTAATTTTATTTAAGTCATTCGAAACATTTCAAACTTTCGTGCTTTTTGAAAAGAAAAACAAGTAATTTTGGAGTGAAACAAAATTAGTTATTTTTTAATATAGAAGTTTCAAATTAATAAATATGCATGATTTGAAAAGTCCCATTTAAAACATTAAAATTGAAACTTTAAAAGTAAGAGTCTCCCATTCGTGAAAATGGACTCTAAGATTCTTCTTTTGTGAGTATTGTTTTCTCGAGCTAAAATGTTGATATTTTCAATCTCAAAATCAAAATAATCGTCGGTCTGTCATGCATTTTGGGACATACCAGTATTTTGATTGCCTACATCATAATCCCGTTTATGTTAGTTTATGTTAGTGAAATAAACATTTATATTGTTGTTTTTTTAAAGAAAGCCTAAGACGTTCCGAAATACCTTCAGCATATAGCAACGACATCTTATGTTCAGTTTTATTGTAATTTTTATTCGATTTTTCATTTTTAGACGAATTATTATAACCATGATTTTAATTGGACGGCACGACTAAAATAACAAATTGTCAGATGATTTGACTTCATTAATGATAATAACGGTCGAAGAAATTTCACAGTGCAGATAATATTCCAATCAGTGAATATATGTAACAAACGTTTCGTTGAAAAAGAAAAGTACATTCCCGTTAGTTCGTAAAAGTAATGATATATAGATAGAGAGTATTTGCCTAGTATAACTTATATTTGAATAAGTGTAGTAATACTATTAAACATTTTCTAAGATCCATCGAAAAAGAAACAGAAAGTCAGTTTTATTCACTTTTCGGTAGAATGTTGTTATTATTCTCCTTTCTTCAACTTTAATGGTAAAAAAAGAAATACAAATTTGGAATACAATGGCTAAAGCTTGAGAAGCGTCTGCACCAAATAAATTAAGCAATTTTCCAGAGCCTGTTGACGCGCACCAGGATCAAAGGTAAATCAAACATAATTACAGAGACTGAACAGCGTACGTAGATTCCATCAGTCAGTGCTTGTGACAGCGTACTTAGTTTTTTACAAATGAAAATAATAAATTTTTTAGAGCCAGAGCGGCGTGCCTAAATAAAAGTCATGGAAGCCTGTGACAGCGTGCCCAGCAGAACCGAAAAATGAACGAGTCTGTCTTGCGAGAAGGCCGATGAGAAATCGTTATGTGTCGAATACGTCACCTTATTAGCTAGATTCTCGCCTACTGATTGATTAACGATCGGTTTAATTCACGCTCTATTAAAGGCCTGACCGCTGTGTGATGATGGAAGAGTAAGCTGTTCGAGGACTAGCGGTGGTTGCCCGTTATTGTATTTGCACTTCACTCGTTGGTAAATCCGAATTGATTTTCAACTTTATTCCTCGTCGAGGACCCGATTGCCTGTGCTTTCGCGTTAGGTGTCGCGAGAATAATAGAAAAGAACTACATATTTGTAGGCAACAATATATAAGACACAGAGAATCTTTCCAAATTGATTTACTACTTACTGACTCGATACAAATCACAAATGAGACATTTTCACACCATGACAGACAAAATTGTACTTTGTGATAACGATGATGAGAAAAACTGAATATCTTTCAAGTTCATACAAGCCAACAATCGCAAGCATACAAAATTGTCATCCTCTCGTATGACGAACATTTTAGGGTGATCGTGAATGGCTTCGGTTCTGGACCAAAGCCATGCTTCTAGAATAGTCGCAGCAGAGAAATTTATTCGAAATATATTCATACGAACATCCAGTTCGTCACAATAAGCATAAGTTCTGTCATGACAACAAAATTTCAGCATAGTGTATCAAAACACAATCTCAGATGCGGCATGAGGATACAATTTCAGAACACGGCTTTAAAACACAGGCCCAATATGAGAAATCAAACCAGAGGCCCAGCATGGGGCATCGCAACACAATCCCAGCACAGGTTATTGAAATATAATCCTAGCATAGGGCATTGGAACACAATTTTTGCACGGGGCATTAAATCATAAATACAAGATCCAAAATTCGTCACATATATTTTAATCGTAGGCAATAATATCCTCATTCTTTGATAATTTCTTTTCACCGAAACAAATTTTCAATTTTAGGAACAGCAACGAGTCGCAAGAAATATTCTAGAATATAGCTTAAATAAGTCACAATTTTGCCACTTACGACACACAGTGGGACGGACCTGGTATTCACTATTATTCGTAATTATACACACAAAACACATGCATACACACACATATGTATATATATAAAAAATATATATATCGAAATTTCTTTCATCATTACCTGATTAAAACAGTAGAAAGGATGTGTCATCTCAATAAGGAGAATATGTCAGTTCTTCCACCTAGAAGTATTTTAGTACAACAGTACTATTTGAAAAAAATAATAATGAAGCATAGATTTTTAAGAAAAAATATTTTAGATTAAAATTATTTCTTGAAAAAAAGAGCCTACTCCATCTTCACTCCATTGGGAATCGAACCACAAAACTTCTGATTTCCGGTCAGGTGCTTTTTGAATTAAGCTATTAGAGGGATCAGAATAAGAATTCTTAATTCAAGAACATAACATAGCATAAAAAATTATAAAAATAGAATATAACATACAAATAATTTTTCTTGTTTTGAGCGCTTAGTTTCATTTAAAAAAAAATCGTGTTTAATTTCCAAAGGGCCACGTCGTATCTCTTGGAGGTGTTACAGGCAAAGTCCGATGTGCCGTCACACCGCAGTCTGCCTAGTCCCTCCGCGAATTGACTGAGCGGTGTCAGGCAAAGTTCGAAGTAGCACTTTCACTTTGGATTCTGCCTAGTCAAATTGCGAGGTGCCCAACAGGCTCAGGCATAGTCCGGAGTAAAAATAAAACCTTTAGGGTTTACTTATTCCATTGCATAGCGGACTGGCTCGACAATTTACATTTCCAAAATAATCTACAGATCACAATTGTGAACAGATTTATTGTTAATTTATTTGATAAAAAATGTTTCAATACATGCGTAAAATACTTTCTATTATAAAAGATAAGCTGTAAAACTTTATAGATAAAAAAATACAATATTTATTGTAAAAACCAACTTTCCAGCATGAAAGGGCCAACAATAGGTGTTTCGTTTTTAAAATTTGTTATTAACATTTAAAATATTAATTTATTGGGATCGAAAATCACTGTTTAGACAATGCTACTCAGATTTAGTATGGAAAATAAGAAATCTGTTTACGATTGAAATAGATAAATTGAATATCTGGTTTGAAAATGGTTTAGCAATAACACTTCAAAATAAAACTTTCTTGTAATTTCGTATTAGTTTCGTTACTTAGAAAGAAATGTTATTTCCCCACTCCCTCCCACCTACCTCCGTTTTATTTAAGGAATTTAGGGAATAGAAGTTGTTGTACTAATGTTGGAAGTATTATAAAAGTGAATTTTTTATCTTATAGTTTGAGTTTCAGTGAACATTTCCGAATAAGTTGTTTTTATCGCTTCGGAATAATATTTATAAATCGACAGTGTTTCTTTCAAATTCTTAACAATGGCTGGCGAAGCGGAAAATCAAGCAATGAAAATTAAATTCGAAGGCAAATTTAGTGCCCTCGAATTGCAGAAAACTCGTCGCGTATTTCGAATTAAAAAAAATACTACGTTAAATATAATACATATCAAGTTTATTTTTCTAATTTTTTTTAGAAAATAACTTGCGTTGAATAAATAATTATATTAAAGCAGACATTGAAAAATATAATCAATAAGTTTTCTTTCAAATTTCATTCTGATCATTTCTAAACAAAAACTTTCATATCCGTTCACAATTGCGACCTGTAGACTATTTTGAATTGTAAATTCTAGAGCCAGTCTACTGTGCAGCGGGAAAAATAAACTCCGTAGGTTTTCTTTTTACTCCGGACTGTGCCTGACTTTGGCGGGCCCTTCGCGATTTGACAAGGCTGAGTTCGAAGTAAAAGTGATACTTCGGACTTTGCCTGACAGCGCTGAAACAATTTGCGGAGGGACTAGGCAGACTGCGGTGTGACGGCACATCGGACTTTGCCTGTAACAGAGGTTATAGGAAACCATCATGGAATGCAGTCTGAATAATACTCTTCCAGTTTTCTTTTAAAAAATTTCCTTTAACTAAAAAAATATTATTCATGAACTTAAAAAAGCACTACGCGTGAACTGAATAAAACTGAAGGACGTACGAAATTTGAAAATAAATATTATCTTAAATTAAAAAGGACAATTTTTCAGATTTTCACCGTTTAAGCTCCTTTATTGAAAAAAACTCTGCTTGTCTAATTTACGAGTGGTTTCGTCACATTTGATTTCCAGAAAATTATTGTTGAGTGTATGTAGTTCAAATGATACTCTTCCTGTTTTAACTCAAAATAAAATATTAATTCCTTATTTACTCAGTTCGTCTGTTGCGCAATTTTCTTTAAATATTTTGTACGTATACCCCACAATTTGAGATAATTAAAAAATATACCCCACAAGAAATGTGCAAGTGAGTGTCGTGTTGAATGGCAACTGAAAACTGCGGTTCTGTTTCTGAAAATATTGTCAATTAAGTAGGTGAAAAAATCGTTATTCCCTTTGTACTTTTGTTCCAATAGGATGTTTGACACTTTTGAACACAACACGCCATTGTTTCTGGCTAGATTTTTATTTTTTCAATTCCAACGGTAAAGCTTACTTGACTTTGCAAAAATTTTTGCAAAAAATTGATATAACCTCGATTTCTGCCGTTGTTGTGGTTTTCAAGCACTGTAACTCACTAGCAAACTTCTCGCGGGAGAAAAGGAGATAGCAAATCATAGTGTACATGTCCCATTCCTTGCGAGCATTGGGAAGTCTGACAATAAATGTACAGTTACCGCAGTCAGAACGTATTTACAGAGATCGGTATACTTATTATTACTCCGTGCAAAAACCAAACTTTGTAATCAAAAAAGGAACCAAGACATCCATTCGTACTTAAAGGAAATCCAAAAACTTGTTACTAATCTATATCCGAGAAAAAGCCACGAACGGGAACTACGTATAATTGACGAAAACCTTAGAATCAAATATAAAATTTACATAAAAAGAAACTATTTTGAAACCATACAAAAATCGATTTCCATATTCACTAATCGGCTTTTCATTCCTAAATTTCCTGTGTAATTATTCACAAAATTTCAGATCTGGATTTCCATCTGGATTCCAACATATATTCGAAAAGAATAGACTAAGATATCTATTTAATCCTTAGAATCAAATATTACCAATGTTTAAGCAAGTGTCTTTATGTAAAACTCAAGGTCAAAACAATGCAATGAACAAATTACTAACAGAAAAAGCGGGAAATAACTCAGGAAAAAATAACGATGAACAAAATAACGAGAATAAAATAAGAAATTAGACAATACAAACAAGGAATCTCAAGACAAAACAAGTTCGATCTCAGACAAAAAAGTGAACCCTAACAAATGCACGAAAGAAAAAAATAACAATCTAAATTGTTACCACTGTAGGTAAACGGGCCATTCTAAAAGAGAGTGCTCGTACGATGATTATAACCAGGAAAAATGTAAGGGCGCGTATTAGGACTAAAAATAGTCCCGCTATCGATACGCCAGAATTTCTAAATTTGGAGAAGAATGAGATAATATAGAAACGCGTTTCCTTCTGATCACTAAATAAAAAGACACTCTATTTTGAATTCTATGTAGATACATGTGCTAATTATTCGTAGATAGGTAAGAAATTCTGGTAAAAATCCAAAATTCCAATTTTTCATTTGCAAACCCGTTTCGCGAAAACTAATTGTTGCGAACGGCGACACGGTCAATATAATTGAACAGGTGGTAATCCCAATTATAGTCAGTTAGCACACAAAGCATTTAATGTTCTTCCAAAACTGAAATATGTAGGCATGCTATGTACGGATATGCTAAAGGTCCGGCAAGTAACTCTAAATTATGTATTCGAAACTCCGTGTTTACCAGGGAGTCCTCCTATACGCTATCCTATTAGAGCTCATCCAAATGCTTTATCCTTTCAATAATTAATGATAAAAACACAAATAAACCTGACATTAGAGTCAAAGAAAGTATGGAAAAGAAAAATGTGAATATTAGAGATAGACCGCCTATTAAGAAAAAATAAAGTATAAATATAAATGGGAAACTGAACTTTGGATGTAGTATTAACCTCAACAGTACTAGAGACTACTTTATAGTTTATATACTGTATTAGTAGCACAAATGTACTACAAACGGTCTGTTCTCTCCAGGGTCCGAGCCGGACGACGAAGCCAAGAAGGGGCGAGCGATGGGGGGTTGAATCCGGACGATCAAGCCAAGATTCTGGAGAACAGATTTTGGTGCTGCCCAAAAAATAAAGCCTTTTGAAGGTACAGCATCTAGGCAGCGTGAGGCGTCGTTGTCCAAAGGAGGTAGGATGCAGTTCGGAGGCGTAACGAGTACCGACTTTGGGTATTACAACCAGGAAACCGTTTACTCCACTCCGATTTCGAGACCCGCAGGGCCGTAACATATCGGGGTAATTATAAGTTTGTTATAATCTCCCCTCCCCCACTGTTTGGAACGAGGTTTGCTTTTTTAGGATTTCTTCAGTTTCTGGTTAATTCCTCGTTGAAGATACACGTGGATTCTTCATCTTTCCTCGTCTTATTTGTTGTATTTTCTCTGCTTTCCCTATAGTTGTAACAGTTTTTCCTTGCTTAAATATATATTTATGACGTCCTTAAATTCTTCATTCGTTTCCGACAAACCGCCTTTCGTATGTTCGGTTCTTGTCGAATCCGGAACCGTGTGATAATTATTAGTCCGTTTCGACCTTTCTTCACAGTAGGTATCATGGAGGATGTAGAATTCCACCGGAACCATCCTTCCAAAATGACGACATTGCCACATTTCGATGTATATAGTCTTTTTCTTCTTGCAACGAATTTAAAAAATCCTACCTCTAAAACAAATAAAAATAACATAAATAATAAAATACTATAAAAATATAATTGGTTATCGCGTATTCACCTTGATAACGCACCTGGGACATTATTTAAGCTTCCCTTTCTGTAAATGATTTCGTAATCGTACTCTAATCATTCCAAAGCCCATCGTGCTAGTCTACCTGTTGGATTTTTTAGGTTATGAAGCCATTTTGAGGCAATGTGATCTGTTACAACTTTAAATTAATGTCCCTCTAAATACGTTATAACTTTCCTTATTTCCCATACCATTAATACCTCTACTTACAAAGGCTATTACGAAATTTTCGCCGTATATTTTTTTTTGATACGGCTCCTAATCCTGTATCGCTAGCATCGGTTTCAAGTAGAAATGGACTTCCAAAATCAGGGCAGCCTAAAATTGGTGCTGTTGTTAGTAAGTGTTACATAGTCGTAAATGCCTGTTCCAGTTTGTCAGTCCATTTCCACTTAACTTCATTTTTTAATAGGTTTTGCAGGGCTTCTATAATTTCAGTAAATTTCGGAATAAATTTTCTATACCAAAATGCCATTCCTATCAACCTTTTTATTTGCTCAATCATTTTTGGTCTTGAAAAATAAGGTTTTTTAATCATTGCTATAGAGTTTGACCAATCACTACTAGATGGTTCTATTATTTTTTCTTCTAAAAGTCAATCTACTTACTCATACATAAACCTTCATATTTTTGGTGATACCTAATAATATATTTTCTTAATTATCTCCTGACCCTGGATATCTATTTTGTTGCTAGTTAAGTGTGACAGTTTTGATTCTGTTTCCTGATCTATTACTTTTCTTTCAATCATATTTTCTCCAATTTAACTTGTGCCTCATTTAATTCTACTATACCTTCAGAAATGTCCTCGAAAAATTCTAAAATTTTCTTCCTTTCCTTTTTAATGCGTGTAATATTATTATTTATTACCGCATTATTTCAAAAAGTGAACCAATTACATTGTCTAATTGAGAATAACTTTTTTATTTTCTAATCATTTTTCTCCTCTGTTTTAAGGATAACGGTCTTTATTTTAGAATCCTTTTTCTCTTTTTCGCATTCCAATGGCCCATTAAATGCTGTTCTATGTTGCATGTTGCATATTGCATGTTGCAATTTAAAAAGATTTCTTTTAATTTAAACAATAGTCCAGCTTCTTTCCAGAGTCTGATGGATGAAATTATCACTCCAGACTTAAAGCCAAAAGGTTTTTGTTATTAAGACGACATAATAATAGTTACTCAAAATTTTAAGAACCATTTAAAATATTCAAACATTATATTACACAAAAAATTCATCCAACACGTTGCCGAAATAGAAGAGAACCTAAGGCTACCAGGTGTATACATATGAAACCGGTATTTTTTCAAGAAAAAAACACATTTATTTCAAGAGAATGATAACAAATATTTTATTCAAAGTATGCGCCCT